>NW_028275286.1:0-38172 GCF_013281855.1 Momordica charantia
ACAAAATATATTATGATGCAAAAAAAAATTTTAGAAATCACTGGGCTCAAGACGGGATATGGAGACCCAGAAAACCAGCGCAACAAGTAGATGACAGAGACCAACCCGAGGTTCATCACAAAAGCGACAACCAAAAGGGATTGTGGATATTTGTTAATTCTATATTTTGGTAAAATAAATACATCTTAATTGAAGTCTAATCCATAATGTCTCACCCTTGTTTCATCGAGACAATGGAACGATGACAATAGCTATTACATGATCTTATTTTATCGTAGGGTCTATTCATGCAATTTTAAAAAATATTTGAAATATTTTTATTTAGTTACGAAGTTTCGATTCATAATTATTTTTAGAGACAATTTCAAATCACAACAATGTCTTTAAAATATTTCAATTTCAATTTAGTAATGAAGTTGTCAATTCATAATTATTTTAGAGACAATTTCAAATCAAACAACCAAAATCTTGAATTTTTAATATAGATCTAAGTACAGAAAAAGAAATGATGAAATTTCAATATTTGCGTCTCAGACAATAAATGACTATAATTGGTATATTATTATTACTATATATGGGAGCTTAGAGCGACATGGCCATGTGATTTCAATGCCTTTTTTTTTTCCTCTTCTCCTTCTTTCTCGATAAATGAGTTCATACACGATGAATGTTGAACCATCGAACAAGTGTGACTGTATATAATCGTTGTCGAACTAATCATTAATACTTGTTCAGCAGCTACTTAACTGCAATCCCTGTCTCATGGCGTATCTCCCCCTAAAATCTTGAAGGTAATCGTTGAGGTGGACACACTGATCCCGAAATGGTTATCTCTCATTCAAATACATACCAAGAAAGTAACAGAGGGAGTACCTGAATTTTGACTTGAGGACTTTACTCTCTAGAATCATATTTGACAAAAACTTTGGAGCGTTGATTTCTTACTTTGCAGGTACATATTCAAGTGTTCTCGAAGAAATTAATGATTTTGGTCATTTTTTGCTATAAAACAGGTTTACATTCTTTTTTTGTGTAATATATTGAATGATAGATAAAAAGACTTTATCATTCTCTGCCTGTTACTCTGTACATTTTGTAATGCTATTATGATTCTAACATTTTTTTTATCTACTCTAATATGTGCAATAATTTGAAGGAAAAATATATAACTTTCACCCCAGAAAAATTGGATTCAGTGACAGATATAAATAGTGAAAAGAACTGAAAAAATTTAATTGTCACAAAACGGAGGGGCCCTCATGCTATATTATTCAAGGCAAAGACCAAGTCGATTCGAATTGGGCTTGTACAGGGTCGGAGTTCAGGTTCTTGGCCATTGGATCGAAATCCCTCTGTGCCCGAGGTCTGGTCAGCTACGATCGACCCGGGACGCTGGGCCCCAACCCACATACCTCTCTTTGGGTTAGCTCTCCTTCAACTCTATTTCCTCTTTTCGGTTGCTGAATGAGCACACGATTCTAATAGCTATTTCCCCTTCCAAATAAAGACCCAAAAAATTATTCTCTGAGCTTAGGATCAGTGATCTTAATGTCTAAGTTTTTTTAGATGGAATATTAAACTTTCATATAAGTGTCTTCTTCACTGTGATGAAGAATTGTTTTGTTTTCCAATCAATCGTATCAATCCTGATTCATTTACCTAATCAATGAATTGCAATAAATATCTATACAAACAAGGTCTAATTTAGATTTGAATCTTAATAATAAATTCTTTTTTAATTAACGAGTGAGGGTAGAGATTCGAACTATAAATGCCTAAATTAGTTAAACTATACTAAACCAAGATTGACGGATCTTAATATAAACTCAGGACTAAATACTTTTTTAAGCAAAATCCAGACACTAAGACAAAATTTCACAAGGGATTAAAACAAACCAAATATAAAAGTCCAAAGAACCAAGATTTAAATCTATTTTTTCTACTGCTCTGCTTTTAGGGGGTTACAGTTCTTCTGAATCAAAAGGGTGACAAAACTGTTGGCTTTCTCATTCAAGCCAGCTTCAACAAATGCATTTACAAGCCTATTACAGGCACAAATATCAAAATCTGTAGAACTTGCCTGTTTCCACTGATCAATAACTTCTCCAATTTCCTTCAAATCATCAAGCATCAGGTAACAAGAAATGGCGCAAATGTAGTTTCTGCTTGTCATTTTTGCTTTGTCATCCTTAATGATCTCCAGATCTGATCAATCTTGTCCTTGTTTCCCAGACCAGCATTCAAAATAATGAGAAGGTCGTACGTTATCCATTCTCGCTGACTAATGCCACTCTCTGACTCGACTACACAGTTCGACCCTGTCTGTAATAGGTGAGTGGATGTAATGTATATGTTGACGAGATCAATATATCTCGCCCAATCTTCATTTGAATTGGGATTGCGACTCATCTCGTCGAGAGTCTGTCGAACACCATCGATGTTTAAAGCTGCACCTGTGAGCTGATCCAAAGATTGTAAGTGAAAATGTCAGGATTCACCATCTTTTGCATCAGGTCATCTACAATGGAGGATACCTTTTCTACTTGCCCAACGGACATGTATAAAGTCATCATCTCGTTGAATGGAAGGGCTGTGAGAGGTGTATCTGACTCCTTTATTTTTCGTAAAGTGTTTCAGACTTTTCGGTCAATTTGGACCCGGCAAACGAGTGAAGAAGAGCGGTATAACGTCTCACAAGTTCTGGCATCACTAGGTAGAACCTTCGAAGTAGCGTTCAGCAGCATCGATACCAAATACTTTTGTCATCAAGTCTATGCGTATTGCAAGTCAGAATCAGATACTCAGACTCATTATTTGTCACCATCCATTCTAAAATCTGCAAGCAATAGAATCGTATTGGCAGTTAACAATTACGTGGTAAAATGTGGTGTAAATAGATGATCACCATTCATTGTAAGAAAAGAAGATGACATAAAGCCCCTGATAAGCGTTCAACAGATCAACACAGAACTATGATGATCCTTTTAACCATTTCCTTTTCATTTACAATACAACATGGCCAACTTTCTCCTGAATGCAAGCATATAATTGTATAAAACTATAAATAATATATATGCAGCCAAATATCATTTGAATATTTAAATGTTAAGACTTCAACCGATTAGTGAGACTCCCAAAATATGCAGATTACATTCTCTATGGAATCACTCCAGACATGGAAATTACTCATTTTCTATTCAACAAAACTTTCAATGGATGGTCAATTTCAACATAGCCCGGGTTAAAGCATATGTCTCCGACAAAAAGGTCGTGAGTTCAAATCACCACTCCATATGTTATACTATAAAAAATAAAATAATAAAGAAAAACTTTTGAATGGATCACCACTTTTGAATGGATCGCCCTTGGAATACTTTCTCTGCATTCGTGCCATTACAAAAAATTGTTGAGTATATCAGTTATTGTTTTTTTTTAACCAGAAACAAAGAGTATATCAGTTAATGTTAAATTTGACTCTCTTCGTTTTTTTATCATATCCGTAAGTTGTTCTGCCTAGCTTATAAGCACCTCCAACTCTTGCGGTGGGGGGGGGGGAGGATGGGCTACAGCTGCAAAATCCAAGGCGAACAACGCTATAGTGTCTACTCTCTCCCTAGTTTCAAAAACTAAAGTAGCCAATAATTTCTCTTGTAATACTGAAATCAACTCCTAGTTTAGCCCCATGTAATTACAAACGCCAGATCAGTTAATCTATTGCAACAACAACAACAAAAATAAAATAAAAATAAAAAATAAAATAAAATAAAATAATAATAATAATAAATAAATAAATAAGTCTTCGCCATCCCTCCCCTAGTGTACTGGAATCCTTTCTACAGTTATGGGATTTTCTGGGAGAGGGTTAAATAGAACTCTAAGCATGTCAAATAGGAAATTTTCATAAATATTTTGTCTTCATCTGGTCATCCACTTCTACTGTGTACATAAAATTCCCAAAATTTTAAATCTCATTTAAAACAGTCTCTTCTTGGCTGTAGTTAATGTTTATAAAGGCTATTTGTGTTAGTGGTCGCACACATTGATGGTTGTGTTTCATTCAATAAGCTTGAGATTTGTTTTACTCATCAAGTTGCCTCTAGTAATAAGATGTCGTATTACCTTGATTGTCGTCAGTTGATATGGACATTCTGCTATGAAAGCATCTAAGTCACTAATGATGATAACTTTAGCCCTCCAACACAGGTGGCCACTGACTTTTCACCTTTACCAGCTAGTGATTCACATACTTCCTCACCATTCAATGGCTCCTTGTCTTTTACATTTCTTTCTTTGTTATCTATCCAAATGCCTATTTCTGTTCATAAACCTTAACAGAATCCAGACTCCAAGGCAGAAAAGTTTAAACCTAATTCTCCAGTCGATGGCTATGCCTCTTCGCCATTACTTTGTGAATGTGAACCCACCAATGCCTTACCTGCTCTTTGCTGATCCTAGTTGGAAGTCTTCCATGGAAGAGGGTATAGTGTTCTCTTATGTAATAATTCATGGTTTCTTTTACCTATTCTACATTTTACGGTACAACTTTGTTGATAATAACTGGCTTTCCTAAAAGAGGAGTGGACCGAGCAGTTAATGTTGATGGTAGTGTCAGCAGACTTGAGGTCTTCTTGTCGTACATGGGTTTCAACAAATTCTTGTAGTCAAGTATTTTGACAACTTTAGCCCATCTATCGAGCCCTCGGCAAACAGTGTTTTATTTGCTCTTGATACTACTTTTAACTGGGAGATACAACAGCTATACTCAATAATTAACTTTAGAATGGTAATCGGAATGAACTAGTGCACACAAATGGGTGTTCGTTTTCTAGTTTCTAACAAAGAGTCTTTCTTGTAAAAATTGCATAGATCTTTACATGGCTTGCATCAAACTTCACATCTTCGATTCAACAGGCTCAAATGTTTTGGTTTGTAGACATTCCTTCTTGTTCTAAAACCGAAATAAGATTAGTGATTATACTTACTGCACTCTAGAGGACTTAAATAACTAGACTACAATATAACTAAGAATTATAAATACAAACCTTCCTCAACAGCGTTTCTACAGATCACGAGCACATGAGTTAAATTTCAAATTTTCTTTGTATTAGAATCTAGAAGGCAGCATAAATTTCACTCCAGCATTTCTCATTTGGCTGAAAATTTTCAAAGTATTAGTCCACTTTCACTTATATAATTTCTTGGCCTATTTATTTTTGTTGCTGCCTCCTATCATCTGCAAGTATGGAACTATAAGCCAGCAAGCAAGAAGGAAATAAATAAAATCGTACCTCTTGAGCGTGCTTGTAACGCTGAAGCCTTCTGAGCTCTTTCGAGATATTCCGGAGCTCAGTGATCGTAACTTGATTGCCCTCGCTCGTCCATCTCAGGAGAACGTTGGTAGCGCTTCGCTTGGGCAATCTGAGGCGGAATATTCTACTCTTCAAGTCATCGGTTTCTTCAGAATTAACTGATTCCTCAAAAGATTGACTCCTCAGAGCTCCATAAGAGCAGTAATTCGACACGCTGGGTTCGTTGAGGACCGGGATCGATTTGAAATTTCGATTGATGAAGCCTCTATTCCTGAATTTTCTAGGGTTCAGATGGATTAACAAAAACTCTCAAAATTACGGAGAAAACGCTAGAGATTGGAAGGAATGCAGCCGTATTTCCTCATTTTCACGTTTAAAGTGAAACAAAGAATTAAGATTCCATTAAATTTGAATTAAACGCATTTCTCCATCTTCTCGGGAGAAGCAGAAGAAGAATAAAGTTGCGTAAAAGAAAACACAGGGGCTTACCGGCTGAAGGTGAGGAAGAGAGATCGAGAAGCCATGGATCGTCACTTGGTGGCCGGGTTCCCGATTTTGCTTGGGTTTCTTGATGAATCGGCGACAATCTGTCTATGGGACCACTTCAAAAAGTATGTGTCAACTAGGTCCTAGAAGCCAGTTTTATGCCACGAGACCTACTCAGCATAATTATGGGTGCTCAGTGTCACAATTGCACACTCACAGGGTTAGCATAGCGATCGTGCCATAAGTAAATCGACCAATTCAAAATAAGATTTTGACGATGGTACGATGGAACTATCTTGTAACCTTAAATAAGTCGGTCAATTCAAAATAAGATTGACGATGGCACGATGGGACTATCTTTTAACCTCAAGTAAGTCAGCCAATTCAAAATACGATTGACGATGGCACGATGAGACTATCTTGTAACCTCCACCCACGTATTAAGAAAACGTAAATTAGGTAAACTTTTATTTTAGCCACCAAGCTTTCTTGAACCTTTGCAATTTCATATTTGTTTGAGTTGCATGCAAAGAATATTGAGGTGGGATTGATCATCCTATTTTATGGAGTCTTCGACTCTTGAGACAATAACTTGTTCTTTGTCTCATGAGGTTTAATCTCAAGGCAATCTGTATTTAACCTAAACTTTATGATTGAAATCGAGTCGATTTTGAGATTTTAGTGTCCGTGAATTAGAGGTTCATATACCCATTCATATTCACTAGGGTTTTAACATCAATTATAGAAAACGTGGTCGGAGAAAATTTTTTGGAAACTGTTGGAAAACGTTTTAAAAAGCATGTTGCAGATTCTAAAACAATATAAAATAAACGACAGTTTAATAAGCATACACGTCAAAGTAGGAAGGATGGTAAATAATGCTTTGAAACAAGAGATGTTCCTGATTCTATCAGTACTTGTACACATAGGTAACTAACTGTGTTGGTGGATGATATTAATTTAATTTGAATTCTCCACATACCTCTTATTTGAACTAAAAAAGGAAAGAAAACTGATGGATCAACATTTTAAAGCTTCTAGACTTGGGCTATTAACTTGAATAGCCACTTTTTTTTTACCATTATTCTTTCAAAAAATAGCCAATATTTTGAAAATGTTCATCAATTCATTAAAGAAGAAAGAAAAAAAAAATGTACATACTCATTTTTATGATTTCTTAACATAAGGATACACCCAAAAAAATCCATATAACACCATTTTCGTATTAAATGAAAAAGTTAATGGAAAAATAACCTACAATTATCATATTTTGAAAAATAAATATTTGAAAAAACATGGTTTTTTTTAAATGGTTTAAAAAATATTGTGTGCCCTGTCTCAAACGCCTCACCGTTATAGTATATATAGGATAGTATATATTTACAATGTATTTTATCCAACATTGATAATGAAGTTGTTAATTTATATTTTAAAATTTAGATATATTAAAATGGATAAAAAATGTTAATATTGTATATTAAAATATATTTATAATATAACTATCCAACATACCAATAATTGTGTGTATATACAATGGAGATTTAATTAATAATCAATTTATGCACTTGTTCCCTCAATTAAAATTATTATAATAAAAACCTCACCATATGGGTTAATTAAGATCACATGCTAGATTTAGAAATTGAATATTAAACTTGATCCAATATTTGAAAGACCAATATCATTGGCTTAAGATATCTCGTACACTCCTTTGGATTTTGTGGATGCATGGGCCTTAAGCAATGGATCATAGTCGTTTTGTAAGTCCGCAGTTGTTCATCCCTAATCTCATAGGAGCGTCTAATTAGAAATCCTTGAAGGGTGACCGTGCGATTGAGTGGATGAAGTTGGGTGACGTCATCAAGCTACTTTCCTGACGATTAGACGGATGATGCTTGAAAATAATGCAGATCTATCTTTATTTTACTTTTGTAAATTAAAGTTATTAGTCAGTTTGTAATTATTTTGCTTTATTCTGCCTTATTTTAGTTGTTTTCATTCTAAGATAAGATTCCTTCAAGATAGGGGTCTTGTCGTATCTTGTCGGCCGCATCTTCTCTTTTACTTTCCAAATAGCTGATTTCTTTGAGATAAGACTGCCAGTTAGGATCTTGTCCTGTCTGTCATAAATCTTATCCTTATCTACTCTCATGTAATGTCTTATCAAGAGATTTATTCCTCACAAAAACTTCTATCTCCTTCCTTCTCTCTATGGAGTAATCTTCTTTTTGTGGAGAAAATGGGAAACACATAACCATTTAGTGGTATGCTATTAGCTTTTGAAATTGTAAGTCTAATTCATGTCTATTACTTTGTTAGTACAGTAAAGTAACAGAGATATCCTATACTTACAATGTATCTTATCCAATATTGACAATCAAGTTGTTAATTTATATTTTAATTTTTTTAGTACAAGTGGTGATCGAAGTCACAACCTCTTAGTTGGAGATATATGTCAACTACCACTTGAACTATGCTCGTTTTGACTAATTTATATTTTAAAATTTAGATATAATAAAATGGATAAAAAAGTTAATGAGAATAATAAATGTATTCATAGTATATTAAAATATATTTATAATATACCTATCCAATGTACCAATAATTGTGTGTATATACAATGGATATTTAACTAACCATCAATTTTCCATCAATTAAAATTAAAATTATTATAATAAAAAAACTCATCATAGGGGTTAATTAAATCACATACAAGATTTCTTTCTCAAAAAAAAAAAAAATCACATACTAAGATTTAGAAATAGAATATTAAACTTACTATATTGTTGGTTTGATCCAATATTTGAAAGACCAATATCATTAGCTTAAGATATCTACTACACTCCATTAGATTTTGCAGTAGAGAATCAAATTGAAAGTATTAACATTGATACCAAGCAACGGCTTGAAACTCATGGTGATGAAGAAATGATATATAAGAATTTGAAAAACAACGTGACACGAACCGTGACCAGCATTCTGAAAACAACAATGAGCCTTACTTAAATATATAAATATGTTTTATCATTTAAGTAATATGTCACATTGGTACATAGTAAATGATGGAGTGGTTGTTTCAACCGTGGATGGTTTTGTGCCAAATATTTGGGCAAATGAAGCCCATACAAAAAGTATCATCTTCTTGTCTTTCATATCAAACCAAGTAAAAACTCAATTAAACTATATCTTCTAGTCTCATATTATCTTCTACATTAAAAAATAGCTAGTCCCAACAAAGGTTTAAAGTTGTAGCATCAATTCTAAATTCAAAGATTATTACGATTAGTATCCAACGAACAAAAATGATATATTCGATGCTTAAATATGTTAAAAAAAAATTATATAAATTAAGATTTATCATACAAATAGTGTAAAGTTAGTAACTATATCATCTTTTAAGTTAATAAAAATTCTACATATGATATATGTTTGAGCTATTCTTTCATTTCATTATCAATTCTCTCTAATTGAAGTACAAAAAACCATAGAATTCAAGTAATCATGAACCCCAATTGCTATACAAAGTCATAATCAAATTATTCTAAGTTCTAATCCATCCAAGTTAACACAATATAAACCAAGAATTGAATCACTCAGTTTTGGGATTTGCATTATTCATAGTGTTTTTCTGTTTCTTGTTTCTTTAGAGCAGCAATTCAACCAGACAATTTGTATAACATATCCACTGTCTGAAGAACCAAACACAAAACCAAAATTATGTTTCAATTTCAACCTCGTATATGCACTTATATCATTAATCCATTCGAATCATCTGTATAGAAAAAGAAAGCAAAAAAAGAAAAAAAGAAACAGCTTTTGAAGAAACCTCTCAGCTTCTTGAGCCCAGTTTCTCAGACATCTCCATCTTCAGAGACATCTCCCAAAACAAAACAAAAATAACAAAAACAGTTTAATTTTGATTCGTTCCACAACTTCTCTGAGTGGAACTTCTCATCAGAAACTTCCCACTGCAAGAAACAGACCTGTTCATGGCAGCAGAAGAACCCCATTTCTGCCCCATTTCACCTTCTCCAGAAGAACAATCCACTTTCAGAACAGAGCTGATTCCCAGAGCCGATACAGAATCCAGCGAAACCGATCTTCTCACAGCTTGCAAATCGGCCACCCTCTGCTCCAAATCTCCATCATCAGCCGAATCAAGAACTTCATCTTCCTCCTCCTGATCTCTCACAGAATTCGCCCCCAAATCGCCCGAATTCCGCTCCTCCGCACCAAAATCGCCAGAATTCTGCAGATCCGCCATCTGGGTTTCCTCCGGCACGGCGGCTAAGAGAATCGGAGCGCGGCACATGGGGCAACTGGTGTGGGATCGGAGCCACGTGTCGATACAGGGGAGGTGGAAGGCGTGGCTGCACTTGGGGAGAAGCCGCAAGTTTTCGCCCTCTTCGAATTCGCTCAAGCAAACAGAGCACTCTGTTCCGTCGATCAAGCCCTCACCGGACTTGAATCTGCAGACAGCGATGGCGGCGATGGCCGCCGGCGGGAGCCCCACGGTGCGGATGTACCAGATGGGGTGGTCCACGACCGGGCCCTGCTCCTCGTCGAGAAAGTCCTGGCGCTGGGTCGCCGGCGGGGGGCGTCTGCGGCGGCCGGAGTAGAATCTGGCGTAGATTGCGTAGCAGAGGACGATGAGGAAGGTGAAGGAGACGACGGCGACGGTGGCGGCGACCAGATTGGAGAGCTTGTGGGGGGATTTGGAGGGTGGGGCTGGAATTGGGAAGTAGGAGCAGGAATTTGGGCATTTGGAGACGCAATCGGAGGGGCAGGAATCGGGAGAGTACTGGTAGTAGAGGCATCCATTGCAGAATTTCTTGAGATCTTTGTCGACGTCGTCGTCGTCGAGAAGGTGTCGGAGGAGGAATTGGGGATGTTGTTCCATGGCGGAAGAAGAACGGAGGGGTTGAAAATGGAGGAATGGAAAAGTGGGTTATTTTGTTGGTCGAAGTAGGTTACCCAAAGCTTTGAATATTTTGTAAAGGCAACAATAATGCTAGATGCTTTTTCTCTAATCCCAATTGTTGACTTTTTAGCTTGTGGCGGCGGATCGAGTCAAGCTCATGGTTTGTACTTGGATGTACATGATGGGCCCATGGCCCATCAATCAATCGTTTGTTTTTTTTTACCATAATATGTTTCGGCTCCAACAGGGGTTGATTGGAGAAGAATGCGACACTCTGGTTTCCTTTTCCAAACAATCTGATACCATATCAATATTTATGGGTTCCATCTCAAAACCAATTGGTAATGAGAGAAGTAGCTCATGTCTATTATAAACCATTAGGGTTGAGCATCGGTCGGTCGGGGTCGGTTTTTGGTCGACCTCGACGTTGAAACCGACCAAATCGGTTTCCATATTTTGAAAACCGACATATTCCCTTGGCATGGATGGCGCCGATCGGCCGACCGATCGGTTCGGTCGGTCGGTTTATCGGTTTAACCGACTCTTTTTTTTTTTATATACTGTGTCTAAAATTAGGAGAGGAGGGGGGTGGGTGCGGTTGGGTTGGGCGGCAAGAAGAACTGAGGGTGGGAGGGCATGGCGGGGGCGCGGTTTGCGGCAAGTACGGCGATGGCGAAGGGCAAAAACTAAAAAGAAATTGAAAGAGAAAAGGCGATGGCAGAGGATGACAGCGAAGGCGAAGCGAGGGGCGACGAGCGGCTGAGGGCGATGGCGGAGGGCGACGAGCGGCTAAGGGCGACGGGCCAGAGAGAGAATAGAGAGTGAGGAGAGACAGCGGACGACGTGAGGGAGATTGGAGAAAACAAAAAAGAAATAGAAAGTGAAACCCTACAATGACTATTAAAAAGATTTATTTTATTTTTTTAATAAATAAAAAAATTAGATTACATATTCGGTCGGTCGGTATCGCCTGATCGACGGCCGCCGACAGACTGACAAAATCGGTTTGGAAACCCCAAAACCGACACCGAACTGACGGTATGTAAAACCGACCGACCGACCTCTTTTCGGTAGGTCGGCTCGGTTTTTCAAATTTCCATGCTCACCCCTACATTAAATAACCACTAATTCATTTAGGAAGAATGTAATTTAAGAATATAAAATAAATATAATAGGATGATCTTTATTGAGGATAATTTTGGAACAAGAAATCTTAATAGGTCTCGAAATCTATATGGGTAAGTATTAAAAACAATGGACTTTTGTGAAATATAATATCTAATATCGTCCACTAGATAATTTCTTAAAATCTACTGATGTTGTTTATAAAAATTGAATATAGAATGTATTTAGATATATAACACTCCTTAACTCTATCAACCTAATATGAACCTAACTCTTTTGGTTAAGATGTATATCATCGACAAAAGGTTAAAAGTTTAAAGTTAAATTCACAAAGAAAAATATGTCTCTTTGAATTTTTTTGTAAATTTATTGTCTATTATTTAAATGAATTCATATTTTTTTATATTTTAAAATATTCAATTATGTCACTACTAGCAATGAATGTTAATTTTGATGGGTGATAAACTTATACAATGTTGGAGGTGATTTCTCACTAACCACGTAGCAGACCCTGATACGTTGAGGAAGACTGGTGGCTTCGAATATTGCTTCAATAGGTCGAGCTGATCTGATGTCAGTTCGATCCACTATGCGAGCCGACTGAGCCAACCTTATCTTCTACACATTAGCCATTCGAGCCAACAAAATGACACTTCATCAGGAGTGCATTTCTGACACATTCCATGACAAAGCACCGCTATTTTTGAAACTTTAAAGAGTCATTGGAGCTCTGTCGAAAGTCCTGTTGGAGGCTCCATCTATAAATAGGAACCTCCCACCTCATTTCCAGGTACGCGAAACTATATTCTTTCTCGGATATAGCTCAGCCATTCACTGCTTGGGCATATGAGTGTCTTCTGTTTTGTAGGTTTCATGTTCATCACACTTCCAACTCGTTTGTCAGGTCATGTTCCACCTGAGCCAAGGTTCGCGGAACGAAATCTATGTTCTACAGGCAAAGAACCAAACTGGGAAGTCATTATGGGGAGGAAAGTTTTTAATTTCTCTTTCAAATTTCTTGTAAATCAGTAAAACTTTGTACTTTTTTCCTTTTAAATTGTCTAATTTCTCCTCCAACTTTACTTCTACTCACTAAATATCTTGTCATATAAATTATCATAAGTTAATTTTAGTTTTTTTTAGGTACAGTCAAGTTTAATATAAGAGACCAAATTGGAAAGAAAAAAAAAATCTAAAAGACTAAACCTATATTTAACCTAAAATAAAAAATTGTTCAATTGGCCAATTCATCATAGCTTGACGATTAAGGCACATATTTCTAATCAAAATGTCGTCAGACACTCTTGCGTTATACTTAGAGATAATGTCTTGGATAAGCTATTTTGCAAACTTATTTTCACAAATGATCCAATGTTTATAAATTTTATAGTCTTAGATTTCTGGATTTAAAACTTTTTTCAAATGTTAAATTTGCCCTTATTTATGACATTTATATTTATTATAATTTGTCTTTTATTTAAATGCAAATGATTAATATTCCAAATTTGATTTTGTAAACATTAAATTATTGTGTGACCTAAATCAATCATTCTTATAATTCCCTAATTTACTCATAAGAATGAAATTTATTACAAAATATTCAATTATTATCATAATCCCCAAATTTACTCCTTAATATATTCTACTAAATAATGAAATTTATTACAAATATTTTATCATTTTATTACCTTTTTGGCCAAATTTTAATAATATAGCCATTATAACATACACTTAACAATGGTGATATAAACTATATATATATATATAAACTATATCCAACTACATTTTCAATTATATGGAAATATAAACTATATTCGACTATAAACTTAAGCAACATACACTTAACAATGGTGATATAAACTATAGTAATTATAACATACACTTATATGGAGATATAACCTATATCTGGCTATAAAGTATGTACGACTATATCCCTCTACAAATTTTTCAATAAAGCAAATAACCTACAAACCTTTCGGTCGGCGACTAGACAATGGTCGGGATAAACGGAGGGCTGGAATGATCGACGGGCGGTAGGCGACAAAAAAGAAACCTCGGGATAAACGAACGGAAACAATGGACGGGCGGCCGGAGATGAAGGAGAAGCTAGACGGATTGTTCCAGTGACGAAGAAGAACGGAGACGACGGTCGGAGACAAAGGAACGCAGACAGCGGCCGGAGACGAAGGAATGGATGGAAACAGAACGATAGAAGAAGAAGAAAAGTCGGAGGATGAGGTTTTCGAATTTTTTGAATAATGGAGGATTTTGGGGATTTTATATTTTTGACTTTTGGAAAGTCTAATTAGGCAAAATTTAAGAAATTTAAAATGTAACCTCCCAAATAGCCAATTTTGGATTTTTAAAATTAATTAATATTGAGGTGAGATACAAAACCATATATTAGTAAATTCGTTGATGGGTACTATCCTAAATGAGGTTGTTTCATGACAAAAAGTATAAATTTTATACAATTCAATCCTTTTATGTAATTATAATCTCTAAATAGCTTATCACTGTACTAATCCCTTACTTAAAAAGAAAACTAAAATAAAACTTATAGTTCAAATCTCTCTTTTTAAGGTCCATATTCAGTGTCTAAATGAATCCATTTAAGGCACTGCCCAAGGGTGAACTTTCTTGTCTCATTTTGTTAAGGTCAAATATCTCAAAAAAAAAACAAAAAGTCTATATTTGGTGTCTTAAATGAATAATTTAAGGCAGTAGGCCAAGGATGGACTTTCTGCCTCATTTTTCTAAGAATACTTTGTTACATAAAAGATATATGGAGTCATACGACAAAATGTATCTGGCTCTTTTATATTTTTCTTTTTTTAGTACAACTACGAGAATAAAAACTATCGACCTCAAAAAAAAAAAATTTTACCTTTATCAATAAATTACACTCATGTTGGCGAGATTTTGAATAATTTATACTGGGAGAAGGCTGATTCAAATTGCTATGGTGCCTATAATTGGTTCCAACCGTCCAATCAAATTAACATTATTGGAGAGTGGAAACTTGTTGGGATTGGTGGACCCAAAACGATGTGAGAACGCGTTAGGGATAAGTCGGGATCAAGCCGGGATGAAAACAGGTGAAGCGGGGAGCTGCAGGTCAGGAGGGCCGAGGAAGTAGGGTCGTGGCGCTAGGGGACAGCGCTGTGGCACTATCCAATTGTGCGCACGCAGACGATTCTCTGTTCATAGCGCCATGGCGCCAGGGACAGCGCCATGGCGTTGTATCACGATTTTATAAAAGTAGCAGCTTCGATTTTAGGTTTTTTGAGACCTCAAAATGTAGCAGTTTAAGGGTTTTTCAGCAGCCGACTTTAGGGTGTTTTGGTAGCTGATTTGTGGTGGTAGCTCGGACATTGGCAGAACAGATTGAGGAGATCAAGATCATCGTTATTGGGGTATTGTATCTTGATCATTCTGTGAGTGTTTTCATTTCTATACCTAAGTATAGTGTTTATAATACTTATAAGTTATGAGGCTTTTGTTGAGACTTCTAGAGGGCAAATATCGGGGTGAGATGTTTGAGTGCTTTGTATCCAATCTCTATTATAGTGGAACCCGCATCTGAGCGAAAGACTGGACGTAGCCTATAAACTGTTGGGGTGAACCAGTATAAATCTTGTGTCATTTATTGCTTTCCCCGTTTTTCTCTTGTGTTGTGTGATTGACTTAGGTATCTGGATATAATTGGGGAAATTATACAAGAACTGTTAATTTCTCCAACAAAATTAACATGACACCTGGACCAATCACTCAATTCGATTTATTCCATTGAAAGAAGTCTGACCTACTACCATAATCGAGTTGGGACCAAATGAACCGGAGAATCTCCCAAGTCCATCCAATCGAGGTGAGGATACCAACCTCAGATCTGACAATTCGTAACCGCCCCAACCTCTTGTTGGAACGGTCATAATAGATTTGTTCCCCCACTCCGCCTATAAGAGGGGCATCATTCCTCGCTATTTTGCCTGAGGTCGACTTACTGAGCTCGAAACCTCACTAACTTGAGCTTCGAAGTGTTTGTTTCCCTTTGTGTAGGTTTATCCTTGCATAGCTCTCTCTTTCCTAATTCGTCCAAGTTCAATGGAAGTCGATTTTCAGAGCTCAGTAAAATTCAACACCAACATACACCAAATCCAACAAAAATGATCAAAGTCAAATTGAAGTGTGACTTAACTGGCCAAATATTTTTCAATAGTATACTTTTGAAAAACATAGCAAATTGAACCAAATAAAAGTAGTTCAAATCAACTAAATGAGATTATTTTGGAACATTGTCTTGCTTAGAAATAAAGTGAAATTGTGGCATTCCATCAAATTATAATTCTTAGTATCAAAACGAGCATAGCTCAATTATAATTGACATATATATTTAGTAGGCCTATTCTGTGAGTTACACTATTGATGTTGAAATGTTGTAGCAATAGCACAAAAAAAAAAAAAAAAAAATTCTAATTCGAGAAATGTC
The DNA here is from genome assembly GCF_013281855.1 of Momordica charantia. Classification (NCBI taxonomy): domain Eukaryota; kingdom Viridiplantae; phylum Streptophyta; class Magnoliopsida; order Cucurbitales; family Cucurbitaceae; genus Momordica; species Momordica charantia. The sequence goes on from NW_028275286.1 coordinate 16,331, forward strand.
ATTTTTGGAGATGTAATTTATGGATTGGAATGTTTGTTGGAACTCTTTGGCTTGGATGCATTGGGTTACATAGTCATTGTGGATGTTTGTTTCAAGTTCTTATTTGAGATATATCACCTTAAATAGGCATAAGTTAGTTCTAAAACGGTTAGGAATTAGTGGATCCGTTACTCACAATTTCGTATGCTTGCGTAGTAAGTTTTTGCACATAAAATTTTTGCTCCATTATTGGAGACTAAGTTTATTGCAAACATCATGAAATTGAGTTTTTTTATTTGCTATTTTGAGTTTTTAGTTTAAACATACAAATATTTTACTAGTGTCGAAGTGGTGGATGATGAGAGATGTTGTGTTATAGAAGAGTATGCTGTGCCACTGTTAATATTCCTAGTTGACATATCAGCCTTTGATTTAAAAAAGTTCTAACTAAGAAGAGCAGTGCGAAGGCGATTGTGTCTATTGGATTTAAAGGTGTGAAAGAATGTGTAAGAAACTTATTCACATATACGTTGTGAATATGTTTGTGGTTTTGTTTCTTTTAATATTAAATTTGGAGTTATTTATTTAAATGAAAAAGTTGTTTCTTTATTTTGTTAATTTGTAACTTTATATATGTTAAATTTACCTATGTAACATATGCAAAAAAGGTTACATATATGTTTAATTTTGTGTGATAGGTTACATGTTTGGACAACTATATATAGTTGTGGATTTCTTCATTTTGAGATATCCAAGCATACCACAATTGGGTATTCTCCTCCTCCCACAAGAGTTCTCTCTTATTTTGAGTTTTTCTTCTTGTTTATGTTGAGAGCAACTATCTAAGAGTTCTGTCAAATCCGAGTAGTTCGAGGTTGCTGTTCTACTGGAGTTAGTCGTTGTATCATTCTGAGACGAAGTCTGCTAGCAACTTGTGTAGAGCGAATAATTATCTTCAGGTCAGTGCTATTGTAGCGTGTATCGACTATATTTCGTAATGTTTTTGTGTTCATCAAGTTGTCAAGATTTGTAATTGTTTGTAGCCAATTACATTGTAAATTGTTGCTAGTGTTATTAGTTTACATATACAAGGTCTATTTACCCAACAGTATCAAGCGCGTAGAGTTTAAAGCTCATATAGAGCTTGAACAACTTGCAGACGTGGTGCGGTAATTTCTGATCTACAAAACCAAGTGGTGGTGGGGTGAAAACATCTACAAGCAAATTACCATGTAGAAAGGCATTGATGGCATCAAGTGGCTGGATGGGCCATTGCCAAGTAATAGCTATTGTGAGAACAATCCGTACGGTGGATGGTTTGATTACCGGACTATAGGTTTCTCCATAGTCAATATCGGGTGCTTAGAGAAAACCTCTAGCCACGAGTTTGCGCTTTGTAACGTTGAATGGTGCCATCAGCATTTCGTTTGATTTTTTATACCCATTTGATGTCAACCAAATGTTGTTTTGGTGAAGGAGGAACCAAAACCCAGGTTTCATTCGATTGAAGAGCAGAAAATTTTGTTTTCATTGCTTTTTACCATTCCAGATGTTTCACTTCCTCATAAAAATTAGGAGGTTCACATTGAGAGTAATCAGACAGGTGAGTTAGTTTAGTGAGACCGCCGAACATTTGTCTAGGTTTGGTAATTCCATATTTGCATCGAGTGATCATATGATGATTATTTGAGATAGGTGGGGGTGAGATGAAATTTAAGTGAGGTTCAGAAGGTGGGCTATGAAAAGTAACAGGAGCAGGTGATGAGGCAGGAGAATGGAAGGTATATACAGGAGGAGAATCAAAGGATTGGGAGAGAGGTTGAGAAGTAGCAGTAGCTTGATTGTCTGGGGTGGGAGAAGAAATAATTGATGATGAAGAAACTGAAAACCAGGAGGAAGTAGGCGGTAGGCAGCTTGTTGTAGGTGAAGAAGAGGATGGAAACAGGTGGCTATAATGGAATTCACGTTCGTTAAACGTGACATGCCGAGAGATGTAAATTTTGCCACTTTGGTTAAGGCACTTATAACCCTTGTGATAATCACTGTAGCCTATGAAAACACATTTTTCACTGTGAAAATCAAATTTATGTTGCTGATAAGGACGAATACGAGGGTAGCATGTGCTACCAAAGGTGTGAAGTTCACTATAATTTGGAGTTTGATTATGGAGAATGTTTTATGGCGCTGAAGAACAGGGGTAGGCATGCAGTTGATCAGGTAAATAGGGTGTGAAATGATTCCCATCAGTAGGTGAGAGGCATAGTAGCTTGAGCTGAGAGAGTAAGACCAGTTTCAACTAAATGTCTGTATTTTCGTTCTACTCTTCCATTTTGAGATGAAGTATAAGGGCATGACAGTTGGCCAAGGTTAGAGGTCACATAATTACTAGAACCAGATGAGACGAGTTTGATTAGGATAAGGTGAGTATCTGCCTTTGCCACGGAATCTCCCACGATTGTTTGAGTGATAGGGTGATCGATTGGTAGTCTGTGGGTGAGAAACATGGGGTTTATCAGCAACAATGGTAAGGTTTAGAGATGTAAGGGTGACAGGAAGGGCAGCAGCATTTTTAAAAGCCTCAAAACGCTGTCTTTGTTCAAAAGCTAAAAGCTGAAATTGGATTTCACTCCAGGAGATGTCTTTTTGGTTTCTAATAACAAACACAATTGGTGTGTATTCTTCATCCAAACCTCCAATGGCATAAAACACAAAGGATCTCATATCCATAGGATATCCAACCAAATGAAGATTATCATGAATTTTCTTCATTGTAGAGAGATATTCATTCATTTTGGCGGTTCCTTTTCGGGTTTGTTGAAGCATTTCCCGATTGAACTACTCTTGAGAACGAGATTGAACATCGAAGTATTCTTGAATGGCATTCCACAAGGCTTTTGCATCGTTATGGCCATAACTTACGTAGCCACTTCTGATGACATTGAGTTATAGAGCCAGCCAACAAGGAGCTAGTCAACAGCGATCGAGATATCATATTCAGGATTAGGGAGAAGCAAACCATTTGGTTCATCCTCTGATGGAGGAATGATGATGGAAAGTTCAGGACATGAAGTGTTCCTAGTTAGACGTCCTTCTAACATGAAGTGTTCTGGGCAGTCGGATCGAACAAGTGGGTGCTAGGTAGGTTCATTTTGTTTTCAACTTGGGTAGTAGGGACCTTAATTAAGGGTGCGTGGTGATATCAGATTTTGATGTATCAGAGGGAGATGGAACACTATAAGAAACAGAGTTTTCAGCGACAAACTTTTAGAGACATATTAACAACAATGTCACTAAAATGAGCTTTCAGCGACATCGTCAACATGTGATGTCGCTGAATCTCCTTTTCAGCGACGCCCTCAACCATATGTCGCTGAAAGTCTATTTTCAGCGACAACGTTAACAAATTGTCGCTGAAAGTGCCTTTTCAGCGACGACGTCAACTGACGGCGTCACTGAAAACAGTTTCATCGACACATAAGTGAGATTTGTCGCTGAAAATGTAATTTTATCCCGAATAAAACCCACTTCCGGATTTTACAATTCATTTTCAGCGACACTATCAACAGAATGTCGCTGAAAGTGCATTTTTAGCGACGCCGTTAGGTAAATGTCGCTGAAAAAGCACTTTCAGCGACGCTGTCAATTGACGGCGTCGCTGAAGAGATTTTCAGCAACACATAAGTTGTATGTGTCGCTGAAATCTCTGATTTTTATCCCAAATCAGTTCGCGATTTCACAAACCCTCACCGCCAACGCAATTTCTTCTCCCATCCGTCGCCGCGTCACCGATTTCAGCACCTCCCCTCTCCGTTCATCTCCTCCGGTTGTCGGTATCGAGGTGTGGTGGTTGCCGTCGCCCATAGTTGCCGGATTCGAGTGGGTAGCGTCGGATTCTAGTGGGTAGTCGCGGATTCGAGTGGCCGTTCGTCTCCTCCGGTTGCCGGTATCGAGGTGTGGTGGTTGCTGTCGCCCAAGTCGCCGGATTCAAGTGGGTAGCGTCGGATTCGAGTGGGTAGTCGCGGATTCGAATGGGTTGTCGCCGGATTCGAGTGGGTATTGTTTAATCTCTCCCTTTAAGTTGTATTTTCACTTTTGGATGGTTTAAAATTTGATTTTGGAATGGGTTAAAATGTGGGTTGTTTAGATTTATGAATCCTATTTTAAATTGTCGTTTATGTGGATTGTTTTGATTAGAATTTGATTTTGGAATGAGTTAAAATGTGAGGTGTTAGTTGTATTTTCACTTTTGGATGGTTTAGGATTTGATTTTGGAATGAGTTAAAATGTGGATTGTCTAGATTTATGAATCCTATTTTAAATAGAAATTTATGTGGGGTGTTTTGATTTGATATTTTCACTTTTGGATGGTTTAGGATTTGATTTTGGAATGAGTTAAAATTTGGGGTGTTTTAATATCTCCCTTAAGTTGTATTTTCACTTTTGGATGGTTTAGGATTTGATTTTGGAATGAGTTAAAATGTGGGTTGTTTAGATTTATGAATCCTATTTTAAATAGAAATTTATGTGAGGTGTTTTGATTTGGTACGTGCAAGTCATTGAGCTAATAGAAGTAGAGTTCTTGTTTTGCCTTTTGAAAAGCATTTATGATTCTAATTATGTTTTTTATTCATCAACATTATTCTATGGGAGGTAAGGACTGTATAGTTTATGTTGGATATGGATTCTCTAGTTTCTTATTTTGAAGTTTATGTTGACTATGGATTGTAAAGTTTATATATTTTATTTTGATGATTATTCTAAAATGGAGTTTGATGATAGATTTTGAAGTTTGGCCGTGGGAATATTGGGAGTTTTGTTGTGTTCCCCTTTAATCTTACAAAAAGTAAGCTTCTTCTCCTCCTCAAATGAATGCTTTTGTCAAAATATCGCTCGATTAAGTTTATGATTCATATAATTTCTCATTTCAGTTTTGGTTCGTCGTGCCTTGCTCCGTGAGTTTGGTGGCTACTGTCCATCCGTTTCGACTGCTGTAAGCATCACCATCCCGAGGTTCGCTTCAAAATTATCGATGTTTTCAACATTTTTTGTAGAAATATACATTATGGATCTGAATTGGAATTTAGTAATGAAGTGTTTGTGTACTAATTATGACGTCAATTGAATGTTTGTTGTATTGGATGTTGCTAAAGTTGATTTTGATGTAGTTTGTGGGAGTAAAAATGGAATTAATATTGCAATGAAGTGATGTGAGTTATTCGATTCTTATTTGATGCTTTGAATTGTTGGATTTTGTCATAGCACTTAGTTGCGTGATGGAAATTGAAGTGTAGTTTTGGATATTGATTAACACTTAGTTTTGATTATGAAGTTTATGAGTTTGAAGTTTGTGTTGGATATGAATTCAAAAGTGTTTTTTTTATAAATTTTATGTTAGACATGGATTATGAAGATTATATATATGAATTTGGTGTTTATGTTCTTGTGAGACTTATTTGAATTTGATTTGATATTTGATTATGTAGTTTTTGATGTGACAATATGTCTCGATACCGTTTTTAGTTATAATTCACATTAGTTTTAGTTAAATCAAATTTAGAGTTAGGTAATTAACTATAAGCTATATGTTTTTATAGAAACATTGCTATGGATCGTACTTGGATAACTTTGAAAGATCGGAGATCTAGTCAATATTTAATGGCGTTAGCAATTTTATTGAAGTTGCTAAGAATTATTTGGATGAAGAAGGAAAAACAAGATGTCCTTGTTCAAATTGTTTAAATGTCCTAAGGAATAATTTGAATGATGTAGAGCGTCATTTATTCAAATATGGTATGTCTCTGACATATAGTAGATGGACATTCCATGGAGAAAAGGTAGATATTTCGTCATTCTTAAGACCTGGATCAAGGTTTCTTGGAGCAACATTTTCAGATTCTGTTAGAAATAATAGACCAGATGGTGGGAATCGTATGGATCAAGTGTCACATGTGGTCAATGATAATGAGATGCGCAAATGATGAATGATTTAAATGGTCCAGTGTTTGAAGACATTTCCGGAGAATCCAGTGAGCAGCAGAAGACGAATAATATTTTTTCTGAAATGTTTCGTGATGTTAACGAAGAGTTGTATCCAGGATGCTCGAAGTATACATCGTTTAATTTTTTAGTTAAGCTTATGCATACTAAAGTTCTTAATCATTGGAGTGATAAATCATTTGATATGTTACTCCAATTATTGAACGATCATTTCCAGATGGTGTAAAGCTTCCTAAATCAAATTATGAGGCTAAGAAAAAATTACGTGATCTAGGGATGGGATACGAATCAATTCACGTGTGTAAGTATGATTGTGTTTTATTTTAGAAAGAATATGCATCTCTTGACAATTGTCCTCAGTGTGGAGAGTCGAGGTACAAATTGAATAAATCAAAAGGAAAAAAAATTCCCCACAAGGTCCTGAGATATTTTCCATTGAAGGGAAGGTTGCAGAGATTATATGTTTCAAAACATACTGCTGAGGATATGAGGTGGCATAAAGACAAAAGGTGTGAAACTGAAGGAATACTTCGACATCCTGCTGATGCTGAGGGTTGGAAACACTTTGATAGAAAGTACCCTCTTTTTGCTGCAGATGCTCGTAATGTGAGATTGGCTCTTTCTTCAGATGGTTTTAACTCTTTTGGAAATATGAGTTTATCGTACAGTATGTGGCCAGTTATGCTCATTCCATATAATTTGCCTCCTTGGAAGTGCTTGAAAGAATCATCTATTTTTCTATCTCTACTCATCCCTGGGCCAAGGTCTCTTGGTAAAGAGATTGATATTTATTTACAGCCCTTAATAGATGAGTTGAATGAGTTGTGGGTGAATGGTATTCGCACCTATGATAGTTTTAGTGCATCTTTCTTCCAGCTTCATGCAGCTCTATTGTGGACGATTAATGATTTTCCAGCTTACGGTGATTTGTCTGGTTGGAGGACGAAAGGATATAAGGCATGTCCAGTTTGCAACGATGATTCGAGTTTAATGAGATTGAAAAGCAAAATTTGTTTCATGGGACATCGTCGATATTTGCCTCAAACACATACATGGCGTAGGAGTAGGCAACACGATGGGAAACAAGAATTTAGATTAGCCCCGAAGTGGTTAACTGGACAAGATATTATAAATCAATTGAATTCATTGAGTTTCCCTACGTTGAGCAAGCATCCTACAATGGTATCTGATAACAAACGTAAGCGATTAGCTAACAAGCACAATTGGAGTAAAAGAAGTATCTTCTTTGATCTTCCATATTGGAAAAATCTTATGTTACGTCAGAAACTTGATGTGATGCATATTGAGAAAAACATTTGTGATAATTTGGTTGGTACTTTACTTAATATTGATGGGAAGACTAAGGATACCATTAAAGCTCGTGAGGATTTAGCAAACTTGAAAATTAGAAAATAACTTCATATACAAGAAATTGGAGGCAGGCGTGTGAAGCCTCATGCATCGTTCACATTAACTGCAAATGAAAAAGTTAGCTTCTGTACATTTTTAAAATCTGTAAAGTTTCCAGATGGTTTTGGTTCGAATATATCTCGGTGTGTGAACGGGAACGAGGGCAAAATCACCGGTCTAAAAAGTCATGATTGTCACGTTTTATTACAAAGACTTCTTCCAATTGGTATTCGGCCATATATACCCAAAGACATTGCTACAACTATATCAGAATTGTCAAACTTCTTTCATGATTTATGTGCAAAAACTCTGCGCATATCAGAATTAGAAAGAATGTAGACTGACATAGTGTTCATCCCGTGTAAGTTGGAAAAGATTTTTCCACCAGCATTTTTTAACGTTATGGTTCACTTAGCTGTTCATTTGCCGTGGGAAGCAACGATCGTTGGTCCGGTGGGTTATAGTTGGATGTACCCAATTGAAAGGTATGGAAATGTATCATTCTTCGTTCGTTCCATTTTTTTTTTCCTACGATTGATTTTAAGTCCTGAGTCATTCTTCACGATTTTTGTATTAGGAGTCTGCGATATTTGAAGCAATATGTTAGAAACAAAGCTCGACCTGAAGGTCCAATTGCAGAAGCTTACATCATAAATGAATCTTTAACTTTTTGTTCTATGTATTTACATGGGATTGAAACAAGATTCAATAGGAGTGAGCGTAATTATGATAATGTCGAGAATGTGGAGAACAATAGTGAGCTATCGATTTTTTCTGGACGTGTACGACTATTGGGTGGTAGCCAATTGAAATGCTTGACTTCTGATGAGTTAGAAAAAACACATTGGTATATACTAAGCAACTGTGATGATGTGGAACCTTACCTCGAGTACGTATCCTATTCTAGTACAACTCTAATACTAGATTTTGACATTATGATGAAATTAAGATATGTTTCATGTTTAGGGAGCATATGAGTCTTCTCCAATCAAACGGTCATGGTGATTTGCACAGGAGACAACAATTAGAATTTCCTACTTGGTTTAAGAAAAAAGTAAGTTGGTACTTTTTAGAATGACAACTCTATTATCTCCATTATTTTAACTATAAATTAAACTCTTTGATTAGGCTCAAGTATTGTATCGTGAAAAAGGGATTTCTGATGCATTATATGTCCTAGCAATTGGCCCGAACGACTGTGTTCGATCTTACACTGGGTGTATAGCCAATGGAATTCGATTCCATTCAAAAGAGCATGGTAGTCGTTGAGTTACACAAAATAGTGGCGTGATGGTGCCTGGAGATGATGAAACCGGACAAATAAATTTTTATGGCGTGTTGCATGAAGTAATTAGGCTACAATACATTCATCTGAAGTCAGTGATTCTTTTGAAATGTGAATGGTACGATACAAGTTCAAGAAAGGGTAGAATTAATGTATCTGATGGTTATACATCGATTAATACTCGTTATAGATGGTACAAAGACGAGTCATTCATACTTGCAAGTCAAGCTACCCAAGTATTCTACTTAGATGATTACAAACTTGGACAAGAATGGAAGATTGTTCAACAAATTCAACCAAGACATGTGTGGGATATTCCAGAGGCTGAAAATAATGAAATAGAAGAAGTAGTGGCGGATGAAAGCATTCGCACATGTTACCCACAAGTTGATGATAACTTAGATTCACAAACCTTCCATAGAGAAGATGTTGAGCCGATGCCTATTGAAGATATAGTATATATAGATAGTGACAAGAAAACAACTAGTGATGAAGAAGAGTTTGATTTTGAGTATTCTAGTGATGATTCTGGAAGCACAGATTCCAATATGTTATTAGACGATGAAGAGAGCGATAGTGACATATAACTTATTTGTAAGTCGTTAAATATGCATGTAATATTTCGTCTTATATTTACGCTATTTTTCTATTTCGACCTATTATTAATTACAGTTTGATTTTGTCCATTATTATGTTACAGGATGTCGTCTTCAAATCTTGGACCAGGGAACCGACGAAGTTACACAAGTAACGTCGATAGAATAGAAAGCACTCAACCGGGAGAGGCTAATCAAACAGCACAGAGTATGATATTTAAATAGAAATCTTTTTTATTCCAAGTTAAACTTAAATATATAAATATATGATATCTTTCGTGTAGGTTCTGGCACGACTAAAAGAAAAGGTAGACGCAACACTAGAGGGCTGAATGTTGATAAACATGTCCAAAATCATGGTCTGATAGAAATTAATATCGAAGAAGAAGATGGCAAGCTAGTTTGTAGCCATAGTCCGAAACTGGTCTCTCAAATTGGGGTATGGGTGCGGTCAATCGTTCCTCTGAATTGTGAACATTGGTCAGACGTCAACCAAGACGATAAAAATAGTATCATAGATAGACTTAGCGTAAGTTTCATTTAGTGACACTGTTATATTGTGATTATCACTAACACGTCGTCTTTTTGTTGTTTATTGTTAGAACCAATTCATTCTTGATCTCAATGATCCAATTGTTTATCGTTATTTGGAGCATGAGATGAGTAGTCGGCATAGAGATTTTCGATACAGGTTGCATAAGCATTACATGCAATATTCTCCAGAAGAAGCACGACATCACAAACACAAAGATGTTGCACGAGATGAAGATTGGCATCGCTTATGCGATCGTTGGGAAACAAAGAAGTTTAAGGTACGTATTGTAGATATGAATTAGTTTTATTCTAAGTATTTTGCTACTAACTATTATATATATGTCAGAAAATTTCTGAAACAAATACTAGAGCTCGAGCGTCTGTACCGTACGGTCATACAACAGGAACGATCGCATTTTTACGTCATAGAGAAAACATTGTATGTACCTCTTTCCTTGTTATAACTTAAAAATATTTCACTACTCATAATCTTGTTTGAATTATTTAGAAAAACAAAGAGGGACGAGAGGTAGATGACATTGAACTGTTCGAAGTAACACACAAAAGGATGAACGACGAGTGGGTGAGCCCGGTGGCTGGTCAAAAACATGTAGGTAAAACTATTTTTTTATTTTTGTGTTATTTGACATGTACTAATATTATTTATATATGGACATTTTAGGAACAAATGGTTGAACTGAAAAATGCACCAGTGGAAGAAGGTGCAGAACCTCCTTCAGCTCGACAAATCAATGTTCAAGTACTAGGCAGGCGAGGTGCACTTGGGTGGGGACCACCGACGGCGACGACTCAGAATGAACGAAGTTCTCAAAGAAATAGAGAGTCAAGAAATCAAATCGCTCAATTACAATCCGTTGTACAGACGCAACAAAGCCTGCTTGAATCAGCAATGACGCAATTGAGTCAGTTACAAGAAACTGTAAACAGGCTAAGCAATGCTGGAGAAGGATCGTCACAACAACCTAATTCTCAACCGTCGAATGATGCTTAAAAAGGTACTCATACAAATTTTCCATAGTAGATGAATATTTAAGCAGATGATACTTTATAATAGATATTGGACTTGATGTGATTTGAATTGTTGTGACTATCCTGCAGTTATGGTAGTCAAGACTTACGTTATATCGATATGAATTTGTATACTTATGAAATACTGGTTTTGAAGTAGTTTGGTGTTGTGGCTATCCTGCAGTTATGGTAGTCATAGTTTATATTATGTCTAATATAGGTTTATAATAGTCATAGCATATATTATGTCTAATAAAAGTTTGTTAGTAAATTGAAGTGTTAGGAGCATTTGAGTTGCTCGTCATGTTAATAGAAGTGTAGCTACATATTTGATGCATGTACTTATGAAATACTGGTTTTGACGTAGTTTGGTTTTGACGTAGCTAAGTGTTGTGGCTATTCTGCAATTATGGTAGTCATAACTTATATTTTATGTCTAATATAGGTTTATGATGTTAATAGAAGCATAACAACGATCGTTTGATGCATATACTTATAAATATTAGTTTTGATGTAGTTGAAATGTCGTGATGATCTTGCAGTTATGGTAGTCATCACTTGTGTTGTATATATATACAAATGAGTTTATTAGTATTTTATGAAGTTATGAACATTTTGGGTTGTTTATAGTGTTGATATAACATGGTTATTTCTCTTGTAGTGTTGCAATTTTGTTTGTTTTAGGAATGTTTTAATAGTTGTTTGGATTATAAAATATGATTTTGGAGTTCTAATAAATTACTTTTTGTTGATTGGTTTAGTGTTGTTCACTACGTTTTTCATTATTTAGTAAGTTGGTGTGGATATAGATATATATATGTTGGTTTAGTAGGTCAAAAAACTTTTTTGATTATATTTTCATGTTAAATAAGTTGTGTTGTTAATTATTTACAGGATACAATGTCATCAAAAGCGGGGCGGTACTAGATCATTCAAAAGAAGAACTTCGTGCACAAAACAACATGTTTTCTTTTGTTATATGTAAGAATCATCTATAAGACAGATTGTTATTTGTAGCTAGAAAGTACTTTTTTGTTATAATAGGATGTTACACATTTGGAGAATCTACCTTACTTATTTTTTAATATTACAAATACTTTTCAGCGACGTTTTATATATGTGTCGTTTTAAAGCACAGAAATTGAACAAAATTGAAGGCGAAATTGAAAAGAAAATAGGCCTATTTTGTAACTGGTTTTCAGTGACAGATGAAGATGTTGCTGAAACGTATTTTCAGAGACAGACTAGTATGTCGCTGAAAGACATTTTCAGAGACATCGTTATCTGTCGCTGAAACTAATTTTCAGCGACACACTGACCTGTCGCTGAAAATGTCCTTCAGCGACAGAAAACCATATATGTCGCTGAAAAGCATTTTCAGCGACAGATGACGATGTCGCTGAAACTTTAAACGACGTATTATTTGCGACGTCCGTAGCGACAAAGGTCTCGTCGCTGAAACTTTTAGAGACAAAATTGGGTTTTCGGCGACATTTTTCTTGTGTCTCTGAAACTCATTTTTTTTGTAGTGGAAGAGGATTTTTATGCTCTGATACCAAAATAAGTTTTAGAGAAATAAGAAGAAAATCATTTGTAATATTTTTCAATGTTTACATAAGAAAGCTTCATCCTTTAAATACGAAGAAAACTAAGAGATAAGGTACAAGGAGAAGGTAAACCCCTTTCGTCGAGTGCCCCGCCCAGTTCATTGGGCTAAAGAAAGAACTAGAAAACATGGTTTAACTTATTATTTGTCGATATCAAATGCACTCAATTGGTCAAACTTAAATATAGTTCAACTCGGTAATAGATGTATACATATCAAAAGATTATGGACTCGAATCTTCATTCCATATGTTGTCCTATTAAAAGAAAATACTCATTAAATTTGATGGGTCCTAACTAAGTAATTGAGGAAATCATTACGTTATTTTCTACCCCCTTCAATTTTATGGACTTCTTCAACACACGAACAAAATATTTTTCTTAGGATATTGAGATTCTAACTCCAAACTAGAACAAAATCTATGTTCTACACGCAAATAACCAAATTGAGAAGTTATTTTTGCGGGAGGAATGTTTTTAATTTCTCTTTCGAATTTCTTATAAATTAGTAAAACTTTGTACGTTTTCTTTTAAATTGTCTAATTTCTTATCCAACTTTACTTCTACTCACTAAATATATTGCCATATAAATTTATCACAAGTCAATTTTAGTACTTTGAGGTATAGTCATTTTAATACTTACCCATGTAAAATTTGTTAAAATATAAGAGACCAAATTGGAAAAAAAAATCTAAAAGACTAAACCTATATTTAACCTAAAATAAAAAATTGTTCAATTGGCCAATTCATCAATTGATTAAGGCACCTATTTGTAACTAAAATGTCGTGAGTTCTAATTCACATCCTATCAAATTCAAATTTCTCTTTTAAAAAGTCCATATTTAGTATCTTAAATGAATCCATTTAAGGCACTACCCAATGATGAACTTTCTTGCCTCATTTTTCTGAGATCAAATATCTCTTGAAAAGTCACCAAAGCGAGCATAGTTTAATGGTAATTGACATATACCTTAAAAATATCTCTTGAAAAGTCTATATTTGATGTCTTAAATGAATCCATTTAAGGTAGTAGGCCAATGATGGACTTTCTGCCTCATTTTTCTAAGAATACTTTGTTACGTTACTACAAGATATATGAGTCACATACAACTAAATGTATCTCTTTTATATTTTTCTTCTTTTAGTACAACAGTGAGAATAAAACCTATCGACCTAAAAAAAAGAATATTTTACCTTTATTAATAAATTATACTCATGTTGGCGAGATTTTGATAATTTGTATTGGGAGAGGGTTGATTCAAATTATTATGGTGCCTATAATTGGTTCCAACAGTCCAATCAAATTAACATTATTGAGACTAAAAACTAACATGACATGTGGATAAATTACACTCAGTTCGATTTATTCAATTGAAAGAAGTCTGACCTAATCCCATAATCTAGTTGGGACCAAATGAACTGGGGAATCTCCCAAGTCCATTCAATCAATGTGAGGATGTCAACCTCAGATCCGACAATTCGTAATCGCCCCAACCTCCTGTCGGAATAGTCATCCTTCCTTGCTATTTTGTCTAAGGTCGACTTATTGAGCTCGAACTGTCACTAACTTGGAATTCGAAGTGTTTGTTCCCCCTTGTGTAGGTCTATCCTCGCATATCTCTCTCTTTCCTAATTCATCCAAGTTCATCGGAAGCCGATCTTCAAAACTCAGCAAAATTCAACACTAACATACACCAAATCCAACAAAAATGATCAAAGTCAAATTGAAGTGGGACTTAACTTGCCAAATATTTTTCAATGGTATACTTTATAAAACAGAGCAAATTGAACCAAATAAAAGTAGTTCAAATCGACTGGATGAGATTATTTTGGAACATTTTCTTGCTTAGAAATAGTTAATATTCGAGTGAAATTATGGCATTCCATGACTCTTATTGCCAAAACGAGCATAGCTCAGCAGTAATTGACATATATGTTTAGTGGGCTTGTTCCGTGAGTTGTTTGATGTTGAAAATGTTGTAGCAATATCAATGTTGCCAAAAAAAAACAAGAAATCTAATTTGAGATATGTCATTTCTGGAGATGTAATTTATGGATTGGATTGTTTGTTGGAACTATTTTGCTTGAATGCATCTGGGTTATATAGTCATTGTGTGGATGTTTGTTTCAAGTTCTTATTTCAGATCTATCACCATAAATAAGGCATAAGTTAGTTTTGAAAAGGTTTCGGTTACTCACAACTGCGTAGGCTTGCATAGTGAGTTTTTGCACATAAATTTTTTGCTCCATTATCGGGGACTAAGTTTATTGCAAACATTGTGAAATTGAGTCGTTTTATTTGCTATTTTGAGTTTTTAGTTTAAACACACAAATATTTTACTGGTGCCGAAGTTGTGGATGATGAGAGATGTCGTGTTATAGAAGAGAGTATGTGGTGCCAGTGCTAATATTCCTAGTTGACAAGCATCAAAAAAAGAAAACAATTGGGATGCATGATGGTAGTGAAAGCAAGGGAGAGCATGAAGGAAAGGACTTCTTATTTGGGTTTGTTATGCAGTGAGCAGGTGAAAACTCTAAGTAATAGAGACCATTTTTAACCTTCCCTTCCAGCAGCATCCTCTTGGTAACCTTATCCTTCACAAAACATTTATCATTTATCAAAGTGAAATTCAACGAAAACATGACTATCCTCGGTAACGTAAGAAATGCTAAGTAAATTATTTGTTAAATCTGGAATATGAAGTATATTTTGTAGGTGTAGCAATGTGATAGGGGCGGTGTGGGATGAAATGGTGGAGTTACTATCATGCTCAATTCTTAAAAGATCACTACCATTTACCATTATATTCAGCCCGTTGATTTAGATTGCCAACCTCCGATGTGCTGTGGTTTATTTGTACCTGAGTCTGCATACCACATAGGGTCAGTAACAACTTTCAGACTTGCAACAAGTGAATTTAATTTGTTGTTGTTTGTATAGTTGGTGTTACTGCTCGAAGAACTCGTGTACTCTTCCTCAAATCGATGATAACTGTAGGCAGCAAAATGACCAAACTCCCTACAAACTTGGCAAGTTGGTTTGGAGTTATTCGAATGACCTCCTCTTCCTCGGTTTCGTCCTCCTCTATTGAAGTTGTTGTAGTTTCCATATGACCTCTATTGGATCCATGTCCTTGAAATTTGCTCATAGCCACATTTGCTGGAGTAGAAATATCAGTAGATTTTGGAATAATATAGAGATGTTCCAATTGGCATTTAAAGGTAAGCATGGTAGCATGAAATTCTTGCCAAAGCCTAACTATTTTTACCATTAATTTGTCGTGATTGGTAGATATTCAACCTCAAGACAATAGATAATAGATGAAATAAATTGCTCGACAAAGATGGATTCACCAGCAACATTCATATTTGCAGCAGTTTGTTTATAAGTTTAAGATATTCTCCAATTTTCATGGACCTTTTTAGTTTGTCGAGGAATGTACCTTAGTCGGTTGATCCGTGATTTGTTAACATTATCGAAACAATCTTCAACGCCCTCCCATAGTTTAGAGGAGGAGGTCAGCTCAAGTAAGGAACTTACTACTATTGACTCCATCCATCTGAACAACCAACCAAGAATTGATTGATCTTTCACCATCAAATCTTCCTAGACTGGATTTAGAACCATTATAGCCTAGTTAGTTGGGGTTTTGAGGAATATATTCCAGTGGCCTTATCTTTGTGCCTACCACAACCATTCAATTGTTGCCCCCTTGATAATGTAAGGACAGTTGATTTCCACATAAGATAGTTCTCATATCTAACCTGAGATTCAGCGATGAACTAAACTACAAGAATTAAGAGTTTCGACGACGACATTCAATTGGTCGCCGAAGATATCTTCAACGACGACTTAAAATTGGTCGCTGAAGGTCACATACCTTCGGCTGTGACCTTCGGCGACCAAATCCGTTTTCGTCTCCGAAGGTGTTTTTTTTTTATTATTATTTTCTTTTCTTTTCTTTTTTTTCAACAATAAACCCAAATACCATAGATTGAAAAACATATAAAACTTATAATATTAAATAAAATTTAGTTTTACAAAAAGTACAAGAAGTTCATACAAACAAAAATTAAACAACATATTCTAAGAAGTCTTAAAATAAAAAACCTAAACATAATGTCCTATATTATCAACTTCTTCACGAGAGATAATAAACTTTTCACAAGCTTTCGATACAGAAATCGAACGAACCTGAAAAAATAAATAACAAATATACATGTTAACAAATACTTCCACAAGTTAACTTACCACTTCTATTCAAACAAACTTCTAATTCTAACTCATTCCACATAACAAACTAATTGCACATGTCATGAACTAAAAATGTTATTCTCACATATGCATGAACTCAAAGTAAGCATTAAAAATTAACTCATTAAAACAACTTTCAAATTCACAAAAACTTACTCTTACTAAGTCTAAGAAACATGCACACAAACTCTACCACTTCAAGGTCCTAAATCACGCAGTCTCCTTTTAGCCTCGTATGACGTACTAGGTATAGATGTAGCTATCGTAAATGCTTCGTTTAACATATCAAACGATTTATTACTCCAATTGTTAATGACTTTGGTATGCATCAACTTTACTAAAAAATTCAATGATGAAAATTTTGTACAACCTGGGTACAATTGACTACGCGCTTCATTGAACAACTGTTCGAAACTATTAGACGTGTCTCTTCCATGTTCGTTTGGGGGCATCTCAAAACAAAATTGTTCACCTTCTACATTTTCTTCTACCGTGGGGTACTATAAATCATTGAGAAGTCCAGACATATCACCATTCTCATTATTCATAACATTGTATTCTCTATTTAATTCATTGTGGGAAGGTGATTGAATTTTTAGGGCACCTTTCGGCGACGACTTTTAAAGTGATCGCCAAAGGTCCAGATTTCGTCGCCGAAAGGTAATTCAAATTACCCTTTGATTTCGTCGCTGAAAAGACCTGCCAAAAAATGAAATAAATTACTTTCAAACGACGAAATGGAAAATTGGTCGCCGAAAACGACTTTCGGCCACCAATTACATGTTTAGTCACCGAAATCACTTTAGGTTTCAGCGACGAAACTTGCCCTTCGTCGTTGAAAGCCAAACTTTCGGCAACGAAAAATGTAATTGGTCGCTGAAGGTCAATGTATACCTTCGACGACGATTTTAGTTAGAATGAAAATCGTCGCCGAAGGTCTAGTTTTCGGCGACCACATTAAATGTCGTCGCCGAAGGTCTGGCTTTCGGCGACCACATCTCTTGTCATCACCGAAAGTTGGAACTTTCGGCGACGACATGTCTTCTCGTCGCAGAAAGCTAGACCTTCAGCGACAAAATTTGTTTTGTCGCCAAAAGCGACTTTTGGCGACGAAACTATATGTCGTCGTCGAAGACTTCATCGTCGAATCCCAAATTTCTTGTAGTGTAAGGAGAGATTGCTGAAATTCTTTCCTGAAATTCATGGTATATAGAGCGATACTATTTGAAGGGCAGTTTGGGCAACAAAAATTGGTTTTGTGGGTGCTGTGTTTTCCAAGGTTAAGGCTTTGTCTACCATAGGGATTTCTTGGATGTTGACCATGAGTACAGGAGAAAAGAGAGAGAGACGTGAGCGATTCTATTATATTATCCTAATGAAGTAATGGAAGGTGTATCTCAGGTACATTATAAATCTTTATTAGATTCCCTCTTTTTTTTTCTACGTGAGATCATTAACGTATCTCTCAACGTATCTCTCAACATGGTGGTTTTTTAATTTGGCTCACTAATCTTAACCGAATCTCATTTTTCGATTCGACATTTAAATTCTTTTTATTTTTTTAGCTTTGATACCCGGTAAAGATTTGTGTTTCACTATGGAAATGCTCCCTACAAACTTGATTGGGGCCAGAGAGAAAAAGATATGATTTATTGAGGAAGTACAAACACGTGTGGAACCCATACACACAAGGCAAGCCCTCAAGACCACGTTTACTTATCCGCAATCATAATGGAAATCAATCGAAATCGTAATGTTATTCCATTGATGTTGTTTACCAGAAAATTTCTAGAATCGTATCAGAACTCCTTTGACATAGAATTCCTTTGATGTGTTTACTAAAACTGTCTAGAATCGGAATTGGAATCAGATATATAACAATTACTAATATACATTTTCCTCCTTTTTAGCTAATTATTGTGCTAATTTTTTTTAAATTACAATAATAATAAATTTTAATTTAATTTATTACTATACTATTGAGATTAAATATTTTTTATTATAAAAATTTATCTAATATTAATACATAATGAATAATGGAAATAAAATTACATCAAATAAAATATTGTTTATTAGAACGACCAAACTTTAATATAACATGCTATTAAGTTTTATTATTCTAATATTTAAAAGTAATAATATCTATGTCAAAGCGAGCATAGCTCGACGGTAATTGGTATATACGAAAATCAAAGTTTTCATTACGATTGCGAGTAAGTAAACGGGACCTAAGATCAAGGATCAAATATCAAAGATTGGGGTAAATCAACCTGCTACAGAATAATCTATACAAGAGAAAATACAATTGATGCATTTAAAAAGTACTGAGAAAGAAATATAACAAATGTCAGAATCATTGAGCCGATTTTATCATTCTATTCTAACATGTTTAAATAGTTGTTTCAGATAAATTCGAATACATAGCTCAATAAATAAAACAACTATTAGGATTCTTGCATCAATCCCAACCCGTAATTATTCAACTAAAAAAACATCGAAGATAGAGATTTAAAGAGGGGAGAGAGAAATCCCATAACCCATTTTGGCACAATTTTAATATCTTAGGATCAAAATCCATACTTTAAAGCCAATTTTATTAATACTTCAAAGTAACCACCAAAACTTCCCAAGCCAAAAGCTAATGAAATGATCAACGCTTGTAAGCAACCAAATCCTGTCGCGTGTGGGAGTCACATAATATAACAATAAAACAATATAAATGCCTTCTTTTTTTTTTTTCTTTTTTCAATAATTGATATATTAAATGAAATTAGCTTCTGCAACTAATTTGCAGTAGAATTTCAATTTGGTGTGTTCGTCCGCTGTGTCGTCTTTGGACTCCCTCAGGCCGCCCGTCATGTCGTCGAAATCTGGTCATTTCTGGAGTTCTACTGTAGTGCTCAGATTGCGAAGCTTGCTTCAACTTTTCCATAAGACAGAGAACTGCCACGGCGGTGGCGGCGGCGGTCGTCGGAGTTCTCCACCGCCGCAATCCTCCGTCGCGATGCTTCCTTACACGCCATGTTATAACCAACCACCAATTTATCCCATGTTTCGGTTATTTGGTTCTTATTTCACCAGGTATTTTGAATATCCCACATTTTTAAATAATTTCAGATCAAATTACAAGTTTATTACTTTGAATTTTCTGTTTGATAAATCTTCGAACTCTCAATTTGTATTGGATAGGTTCTTTAACTTAATCAACATCTTTTAGAACTCACTGATCTCTATTAGGCAAAAAATTGAAACATTTTGAAGTCCGTTAGTTATATACCTAATTTAATTGAATGTCTAGTAGAGATTTGTTAATTTTAAAAATGGTACGAATATGTCAATTAGATCTATTAAATACAGATTTAAAGTCTGAGGACTTCACTTTTACTTTTAAGGATTTTATTAAACATAAAATTGAAAGTTTAGAGACACGTGAAATTATAATTTTTTTGTTTTTGGTAATTTACTTGTAACCATTAAACAGAAGTAGGATTTGTTTTTGGTGATCATTTTTAAAAAATAGTTTTATAGTTTAAAAAAATTAAATTTCATGATAACTTTTTTGTTAATCAAAAGAACTGTTTGGCGAGTAAAAAAATACCCAAATAAAAGAGTATATTGTTATTTTTATGTATTTTCCTTTTTTTTATTGAAGTTACTGTTTATGTATAATTATCAATTATTTGTAAACTAAAAAGATAATAGAAAACATTTTTAAATGGTAAATCTGTAAAACAAAATTTTTTTTAAAATAAAACTTGAAAAGAAAAACACCCAAAGAACTCCAAGGTTTCCAACACTTACTTTTTTTTCTTTTTCTATTTTCGGAAAATTAGTTAAAATCTAAAAACTTTTCAAGTGAAAAATTCAGTAAAGACATGGTACAAAAATAAAATTAATTTTTTTGATTTTTAATTAAAAATAAAATCATTATTAAACATGACCTTATCCTATAACAAGCCTGAAAACATTACCAAACCGATTTGAAATTTTCTCGTTCCTCGTTTCTTATTCTTATTTCTATTTTTCAGTGCTACGATGAAACTTAACAGAGAAAAGGACCAGTCATCTACACCTTATTTCTTCTTCCCTGGTTGGTAAGTCAAACAAGAAAATTGATCATGAAAAATAATTTTCCATTTTACTGTTAATTTTTCATTTGTTTCTTTTATTATATAAATATATATATATATATATATATAATATATATATATATATATATATTAATTTTTGGCTGTAATGAATTTAGGGTAAAATGGATTTTTGGCTCTCTATTGTCTCTCTTGATACCCACTTGGAAGCAAAGTTCGAATAAACTGCAAACTCTTGAAGGTATTTTACTTATTTCCTAATTAAACTAATATCTTTCCCTTTTTTTTAATCCCCAACACTCTTTTTTTCCAAGGAAAAAAAAAAACAATAAACCAAATATGTTATTGCTAATTATTTATTCTAAAATAAAAAAGAAAAAAGAAAAGTAGTTTCTAAACTCAACTTTCCAATAGCCTCCCATTTTTTAATTTTAAAATTTTTTGGTTAAGATTTAAAAAAAAAATGTTTTCTAGAAAGTATTTTTAACAAATTTATAATGAAGATCTGAAGATCTAGCTGTTTGTTATGGAAATTATGACTTTAATCAAAGTTAAAAACCACCTTAGTTGGCTGTAAAATTGCAAAAATAGTCGTATTGATTTTTCGGTACAACATGTAGAAGTGAGGATTCGAACTCACGATCTTTTGATCGGAAATAAGTGTCTTTAATCCATTGAGTTATGTTCAAATCGAAGATAGGTCGAATGTACTAATAAATTATCCGTTTCCAGGAGAAGCGGAAATGGTGATTGAGGAGGCTGAAAGTGTAGCAGAAGTAGTAGAAAAGGCAGCAGAAATAGCAGAGAAGGCATCAGCAGAAATTGCAAAGAAACTTCCTGAGAAGAGTAAGCTGAAAGAAGCAGCTGAGTGGTAGAGGTAAATTATTCAAAGCAAATTGCCCATGATGCTCACTTAACACAAGACATCCTCCACAAGGTTTTGGATTTATTTTTCCATTTTTCACAAAATATCACTTTAATTTGTTTTATTCTTTCTTTCTATTTTCATTTATATCTTTTTTTTCATAAATTTTGAATTTCATTTCTATTTTGGTCCCTAAGTT
>NW_028275287.1:0-65214 GCF_013281855.1 Momordica charantia
TTCTTTAAACTTTTTGGTAATAATCCTTATTATAATGCTTTAAAGGTATTTGGTTGTAAATGTTGTCCGTACGTAAGAAACTATAAACAAAAGATAAGTTCTCCAAAAGAACTTATCCTTGTGTTTTCTTGGGTTTAGTCCAATGCACAAAGGTATAGATGTTTGGATTTTTCTACAAATAGAATCTACATATCTAGACATGTCTTTTATGAATTGTCTTTCCTTTTGATAGTGTGAAACTAACAATGTAGATGTTGGGTGGGATGGAGCCAAACCAAGGAGAAAATATTTTTCCTATAAGGAAAAGTCCATTTAAATTTTTCCTTGTCCTATTTAGTTTGTTCTTTTTTATTTTCTCATTCCCTTTTAATTTGTTCATACCATCTATTATAAAAGAGATAGATAGGTCATTTGATTGGTGTGCACAAATAGAGAGTCGTGAGAAATTCTCCAAGGAGAGAAATTTGAGAGCTAAATACTTGTGTATCCGTTCGAGAGTTTGAAAGACTTGTGATGTGAGTGATTCGTGAGCATTTTCTGTGTGAGGGAAAAATGAGAGAAATCATTGTAAGGGGCTTGAAAACTCTTGGGAGATTCTTCTGACATTTTAGTAGAACCTGCAACAGTAGAAGAGAACTGGACGTAGCCAACATGGGGGTGAACCAGTATAAATCCGGGCGTTTAATTTTCTTCTCCCTAATCTACTTATCGTTCTTGTTACTTAGAAGTTTTAGATTATTTTATCTAATTTTTTAAGTGTAGGCTACATTTTTTTCTTCAACAATTGGTATCAGAGCAAGGTTTGAAAGAACGATGACTGTACTGGAAGGATCAGATAGTAGATTATCTACAATCCAAGGAATTGGAACTGCCATTAGACAGAAGCCAGATGACATGGAAGAAAGTCAAATGGAAAAAGTTGGACCGGAAGGTGTTGGGTACGATTTGCCTAACATTAATAAAAAAATGTGCAGAGCAGCGTAGCTAAGGGAGACTACCGCAATGGGGCTGATGAGTGCACTGTCCAACATATATGAGAAGCCCTCGGAAAATAATAAAGTGTATCTCGCAACTAATTTTTTTAATTTGAAGATGGATGAAGGTACATCTGTGGCTGCCCATATAAATGAATTTGATACGTTGATTAACAAACTAGTTGTTGTGGATTTTAACATTTACGGATGAATTAAATGTACTTGTTGTTGTTGATCTTACCTGACAGTTGGGAGCCTATGAAGGCAGCTATTTCAAATTCTTGTGGAAAAGAGAAATTGAAATTCGCAGATGTCAGAGATGCAGCTCTTGGAGAGGAGATTCGCAGAAAGGATTCTGGTATTACGTCTACTTCTGGTACAACATTGAATGTGGACAGAGGAAGAAGAAATAATAACAGAGACCACGGAAAATGTGGGAAAGTCAAGAAACAACAAAAAACACAGTCTACAAACAGTAGGCTAGAATGTTGGAATTGTGGTAAGACAGGACATCTGAAGAGGAACTGCAAAGCTCCAAAGAAAGCTGAGGGGAAAGAAGCTGGTGCAAATGTTGTTGCTGAAGAAAATACATTATGCTCTAGTTCTTGCAGTTGAGAGCACTCATAAACATGGGGGTGGTGGATTCAGGTGCGTCTTTTCACACTACAGGACAACGTGACATTCTTGAGAATTATGTTGCAGGAAATCATAGAAATGCGTATCTTGCTGATGGAGAGCTTTTGGACATCATTGGGATTGGTGACGTTAATTTAAAAATGGCGAAGGGTTCAGTCTAGAATATTCGCAAGGTACGTCACGTCGAATATGATGAAGAACCTGATTTCCGTGGGGCAGCTGGATAATGAAGGATGTGAAATATTCTTTGGTCAAGGAAAAATAGAAAGTTACAAAGGGTTCGATGGTGATCGCTCGAGGAAGAAAGTTAGGAACTTTATATGTCAACGACAACGACAAAGATATGATAGCTGTTGTAGATCATTCGAGTCAGACCCAATTATGGCACAGTAGGCTGAGACATATGAGTGAAAAAGGTATGAAAATTCTTCACTCTACAGGGAAGCTAGAAGGACTTAAGGCAGTGAAACCCAAGTATGCGAAAGATGTATATTTGGGAAACAGAGTCGTGTCAGTTCTCAAAGACAGGTTCAACGCCAAAGTCTACAAAATTGGAGTTGGTTCACCCCCGATGTGTGGGGGCCTTCTGAAGTTTCTTCCATTGGAGGTTCCAGATACTATGTAACTTTCATAGACGACTCAAAGTAGGAAGGTATGGACTTATTTCAAAACATGGAAGGCTATGGTAGAGAATGAGACAGGCCTGGAAATAAAAAAGCTTGAGGTCAGATAATGGTGGTGGGTATGTAGTAGGGAATTCAAGAAATATTGTGAAGACAGTGGAATTGTGATGGTAAAGACTCTTCTAGGGACACACAGCAGAACGGGGTTGTGGCAGAGAGAATGAACAGGATGCTGAATGAGCGTGCTAAAAGTATGAGATACATGCAGAATTGCCTAAGATGTTTTGGGCAGAGGCAATCAATTGTGTGACCGATCTGATCAATAGGAGCCTGACACATCACTAGACTTCAAATTGCCTGAAGAAGTCTGGACTGGGTAAACCGGTAAACCTTTCCCATCTAAAGGTTTTGGCTGTGTATCTTACCTACACATTGATGTTGTAGACGAGGAGTAAATTAGATGCCAAATCTAAGAAATGTTTCTTTATTGGGTATGGTGGAGCTGAGATAGGTTACAAATTTTGGGGATGACCAAAGCAAGAAGATTATCAGAAGCAAGAACGTGATCTTCAATGAGATAGTCTATATAAAGACAGAAATAAGTTGATTCAGGAAAGACAGAGTTAGATGGAAGCACAGAGAATACTCAGTATATAAGTCCTCCTGAGGTTAAGACTAAAACAACAGAGATTGAAGATCAGAATACAATTACTCATGAAGAAACAGCTGTGGGATCTGATGAACCAGTTGTGGAAACTAATCAGATTCAGAGAACACCACCACCAATAGTTAGAAGATCTAGCAGAACAATCAGACCACCACAAAGGTATTCCCCTACATTAAATTACATTTTACTGACTGACAGAGGTGAACCTGAATGTTATGAAGAAGCGATTCAGTTGGAAGACTCTGTTAAGTGAGAGTTAGCCATGAAAGATGAAATGAATTCTCTAATGATCAATCAGACTTGGAAACTTGCTGAGTACCAAGAGGTAAGAAAGCTTTGCAGAATAAATGGGTATATAGAATCAAACAGAAGCCCGACGGCAGCAAAAGGTACAAAGCAAGGCTTGTAGTCAAAGACTTTCAACAAAAGGAAGGTATTGACTTTAATGAGATTTTCTCTCCCGTAGTTAAACTAACTACTATTAGGACTATTCTATCGATAGTGGTAGAAGAAGATTTGTTGATGGAACAAATGGATGTAAAAACAGCTTTTCCTCATGGTGATTTGGAGGAAGAAATTTACATGGTGCAGCCACAGGGATTTACAGTACAGGGGCAAGAGAAAATGGTATGCAAACTTCAGAGAAGCCTGTATGGTCTCAAACAGGCTCCCAGGAAATGGTATAAGAAGTTTGACAGTTTTATGTGTAGCAGTAGATTTCAGAGGTGTCAGGCAGATCATTGCAGTTACATAAGAACTCAGGGTAACTCATTCATCATTTTATTGCTATATGTTGATGACATGTTGATAGCAGAACCAAACAAAGAGGAAATTCTGAAGATAAAGACTGAATTATCTAAAGAATTTGACATGAAAGATTTGGGAGCTCCCAATCAAATCCTAGGGATGAGGATAGAGAGAAAAAATGGTATTTTGACACTGTCACAGAAAGAGTATGTTAATAAAGTATTGAACAAGTTTAACATGGAAAATTAAAAACCTGTGAGTACTCTTTTAGCTAGTCATTTTAAATTATCTAAAGAGCACTCACCAACTACTGAGTTGGAAAGAGATCATATGGCTAGAGTGTCATATGCTTCAGCTATAGGAAGCTTGATGTATGTCATGGTTTGTACAAGACCCGATATTGCACATGCAGTGGGAGTTGTCAGCAGGTATATGAGTAACCTAGGAAAACAACATTGGGAGGCTGTAAAGTGGATATTCAGATACTTGAGGAAGACGACTGATTATGCTCTGCACTTTAAAATATCAGATTTTAAACGGTAGGGATATGTAGATGCAGATATGGCAAGGGATACAGATGGCAGAAAGAGTACTACCGGGTATGTTTTTACATTGGGTAATACTGCGATTAGCTGGGTCTCAAAACTGCAGAAGATAGTAGCACTTTCTACTACAGAAGCTGAGTACATTGCAGTTACTGAAGCAAGCAAAGAAATGATATGGCTTCAGTTTTTCTTGGAAGAACTTGACTTGAGATTGGGAAAAGGGACTTTGCATTGTGACAGTCAGAGTGCTATTCATTTAGCAAAGAATCCAGTGTTTCATTCGAGAACGAAACACATACAAATAAGATACCATTTTATCAGATCAGCTTTGGAAGATGGAATGTTGTTACTTGAAAAGATTCCAAGTTGTCAGAATCCAGCGGATATGTTTACCAAGGTCGTTCCTGTTGATAAATTGAAGTTGTATGCAACTTCAGTTGGACTTCTCCTCGACTAGAGAGGAGTCGCTATCGTTGCAGAAGAGACATACTGCTTGCTTTGTCTCCAAGTGAGACATTGTTGGGATTATGGAGCCAAACCAAGGAGAAAATCTTTTTCCTATAAGGAAAAGGTCCATTTAAATTTTTCCTTGTCCTATTTAGTTTGAGTTTTTTTATTTTCCCATTCCCTTTTAGTTTTTGTCATACCATCTATTATAAATAGAGATAGATAGGCCATTTGATTGGTGTGCACAAATAGAGAGTCATGAGAAATTCTCCAAGAAGAGAGAATTTGAGAGCTAAATACTTGTGTATCCTTTCGAGAGTTTGAAAAGCTTGTAGAGTGATTTGTGAGCATTTTCTGTGTGAGGGAAAACTGAGAGAAATCATTGCAAGGGGCTTGTAAACTCTTGGGAGATTCTTTTTGACATTTTAGTAGAACCTGCAACGGTAGCAGAGAACTGGATGTAGCCCATATTGGGTGAACCAGTATAAATCCGACGTTTAATTTTCTTCTCCCTAATCTACCTATCATTCTTGTTACTTAGAAGTTTTAGATTATTTTATCTAATCCTTTTAAGTGTAGGCTGCAACGACCAAGAAGGCATCTCTCAACAGACAACAGCACATAGGTGTACTGACTCTGCTAAACCAGTAAGCAAACTTCACTCATTACCTTGTACCGAGGAGCCTTTCATTGAGCAAATTTGCATACCGACAAGAAACAATGCAAGCTGCAGTGAAGAAGAACACACAAACCTTCCGTCAAATCATCAAAGTTGTACAATAGAGGAAGATGTTGATAGTGGCCTATCTATCGAAGCAACAAAAAATGATAGAAATATTCAGAATATCAAATAACTTAACAGCTACTGATATTGGCCTATCAACCAAAGCAACCACCGAAGCAATCAATTACCAAAGTTCTCAAACTACTCACTTGGGTATTGATCCAACAGACATTGCAATTGCCTCTCAAATTACACATACTCAGAATAACAGCCAATCAACAATTCTCCATGATATTTCACAAGAATTGAGAAATATGGAGAACACCAACAATCAACTACCTTCCAACCATGTAAGTATTTTGCCAGACATTAGTGAGTATCTTGTTGTTGACTTGACTCATTCTTTTGCAGGTTCTCATCAAACCAACCCAACCCCTTTGCAGAAAAATCAAGTGCAGCCTGAATTAAACACAGTCAATACATTGAAAACAAATAATCACCCTATGATCACAAGAACAAAACTCCATCAAGACAAGACTTTAGATCCAATCCTACATTAGGCAACCCAACACATTAGAAATAAACAAAAAAACCGTGCCTTATTAGCTGACCTAAAAACTACAAGTTAGCACTAGAAATCCCACATTAGAAGGCAAGCCATGGAAGAAGAAATGAGAGCTCTTGAACACAATCACACTTGGAATCTTGTCCCTCCCCCTCCTCACACGAATATTGTTGGATCTAAATGGATTTTAAAAACAAAATTGAAGGAAGATGGCAGCATCGAAAGATATAAGGCTAGATTAGTGGCTCAATGATACTCTCAAATTGAAGGAGTAGACTATTATGAAACCTTCGATCCAGTGGTCAAACCTACAACAATTAGGTTAATCCTTACCTTGGCTGTCCACTCTCATTGGAGTCTCAAATAACTTGATGTTAAAAATGCCTTTCTTCATGGCCACTTGAAGGAAGACTTGTACATGACTCAACCACCATATTCCAACATCTAAAGAAGCCTGACCTCGTGTGCAAACTCAATCGATCGCTATATGGCTTGAAGCAAGCTCCAAGAGCATGGTTTGAAAGGCTCTCCCAGTACCTCCTACACACAGGATTCTCTAATCCCTACTATGATCTGTCATTATTTATTCTAAAAACAGATACAACCCTCATTCTAATGCTTATTTACGTTGATGACATAATCATGACAGGTACCAATACAAAAATGATGGAAGATCTTATCCACCAACTAGACATGGAGTTCGCCATAAAGGATTTAGGAAATCTCCATTATTTCCTTGGAATAGATGTATTAAACACCCAACAGAAATCTCCATATTGCAATTAAAATATGTTCAAGACCTTCACAAGACTGGAATGCTAGAAACTGCTCATCTCAGTACTCCAACTGCTGCACAACCATGGAAACCATAGATGACAATGATCCCATTGATAAAAAAAGAGTATAGAATTATTGTAGGATCACTACACTACTTAACTCTCACACAACCAGACATAACTTTTGCCGTAAACAAAGTTTGCCAGCATCTACAAGAACCGAAGTACAAAGACCTAAAAGTAGTGAAGCGAATATTGAGATACATCAAATGGACACTGAGGTATGGGTTATTTTCCACAAAAATTGCTCTCTAAATGTTTATGGTTTCTCTGATGTAGATTGGGCAGGATGTCCTAACACAAGAAGAAGTACCGTAGGATCATGTATCTTTTTAGGAGCAAATTGTATATCATGGAGCTCAAAGAAACAGACTACGATGGCAAGATCAAGCACAGAAGCAGAATATAGAGCAATAACATCAATCACAGCGGACCCCACTTAGGATTATGTTCTTACTAAGAGATGTTGGAATAAAAATCATAAAGCCTCCTCAACTTCTATGTGACAACGTCAGTGCCATGCACATCGCCAAGAATCTAGTGTTTCATGCAAGAAAAAAAACATATAGAAATTGATTACCATTTTGTAAGAGAAAAAGTGGCACTTGAACACCTAATCACAAAATTTGTGCTTTCAACAAGTCAATTAGTAGCTAATATATTTACGAAAGCTTTACCAAAGACAAATTTCAAGAATCTGAGGAGCAAACTAGGAGTGCATGAGATACACACCAGTTTGAGGAAGATGTGAACTTTGATTGTACTGAAATCTCAACATCTCAACCCCACACCAAGCCTCTGGATACAACAGTCTTCTTGCTGTAAGATAGTATCTCTCACTCAAAGCCAACTAGTTTTTCACTCAAAGCAGGTGCCAAACTTCCTAAATCTGGTGCAGAAAGAATACACAGCTGGTTTATTATTTCACTCACTGACCATTTACAGTTGTTTCATAATTGTAATTGTGTATATTTTCTCCATTACTTTATGACGTAATTACTCATAATTAGTTTCTATTTTCAATACCCTTAGTTTACCTTATTTGGGAAATATGTAGATTCCCCAATCAAGGCTAGCCGTTGCACTCTTCCCTTTTTTACTGACTTTAGTTTTTCGTGTAAGTAGTATTAATATTAGGTTGTTTTGTATGCTTTCAGACAGTGAATACAATTCCAATTTGTTTCAAACTGGTTCTGTATTTTTTTTTAAAATAACTCAACTCTTTCAGTATTGAGATTTTATTAAATCACTAATTGGCCAAATTATATCCTTAACCTTATAAAACAATGTTAATGATAAAAGAAATGAGAAAACACCTTCTACGTTGTTTTCTTTTAAAAAGTTTTAGCTAACTTTCCATAACCAGGCCAGGAGTAAAGAATTTAGCTCACATTTTTAAAGGAAAAAATAATATAAAGGTTATGTAAAAGGGAAATGTGATTTGAGATTGAAGAAATAAAAACAAAACTATAAATGAGAAGGTTGTAATCTGAGTGAACTTTACCCTTTCTCTCTTGAGTTTAGGGGATTAAGAACTCGTTTGATTCCACAATAATGTGTGATTACAAGATTCCATTGGTGTAGGAACGAGAATAAGAAAAAGATGAATGCTGAAATTTTATAAATTGAATTTGCAAGTTACAAGAAACGAATAAAAAAACAAGAAAGTTCGCTAAAAAGCATAGAAAACAATAAAGAACTAAATACAAAATGAAGAACAATGTAAACCTAAGTTATGATGAGAAATAAGCTAAGAAAAGCTTGTAAAGTGATCAAGAGATGATGAAAAGCTTGATGAGTTCTAGAAATTATCGGCAGCATGTTGTTGCGAGATGTCAGGTATATTCCTAGCTTCAGATTGAATTTGTTATCCGTAGAGAAGTTAGACGATGATGGCTACAACAGTGAGTTTGTTGGGGGTTTCTGGAAGCTCAAGAGGGAATCCAGGGTAGCGGCGATCGGATGCAAGAAATCTTCTGTTTATGTGTCAGAGTTTGGGGTTGATAAGAGTTCACTGAGACAGAAAATGCACAGAGTAGCTGTAGATGGTTCAGGGTGAGACCTTAGAAGACCAGAACATTGATGACCAACAATATTGATGACTAGAAAAGATCAGAAGAATCTGCCATCAGCTCAAGTTAAACAGTTGGGAAGTACAGAAAAGAGAAATGAGAATTTGATAGGTCATCAAGTTCACACCTTAGCTATTAGACGTTCAGGGGAGTTGGTGAAGTCACATAGGTGAATTACTACATTGAAGGGTACGAGTTCTGTTTCTAGTGGAGACATGCTTGGGTGGGAATGCCAAGCCTAATGTAGCGAGAAAATATTCTTTCAGAGATCAGTGGGTTCGATCGA
Organism: Momordica charantia; assembly: GCF_013281855.1. NCBI lineage: Eukaryota > Viridiplantae > Streptophyta > Magnoliopsida > Cucurbitales > Cucurbitaceae > Momordica > Momordica charantia. Next base: position 9,123 of record NW_028275287.1, read on the forward strand.
ATAAAAAAGCAGCGGGAATCACTTAGATCAAGTGAGAGTATGTGGCTATGTCCCTAAGTCTGTAGGACAAGACCATGTAGAGTTGTCCAGTCTCGGGGTAGAATCAGACAGAGCTTGGGGAAGGTCGAGCAGTATTGATCAGTTCGTTGACACAGCAGTTAGAATCAGACACGGTTCATCAATAGTTCCCAAGATCCAAGACACTAAAAAGTACATCGTTGTTCCTCTAAGTGGAGTATTTTCGATTGCATTGTGTCTTCCCCTTACTATCATCAACGTATTCTTCTGGTGGCGTGTCATCAGTGAGATGTCCCGCGATTCCCATGGTTCAGATGAGAGACAAGACCTGAGATAATTCGTGGAGTTCAATTTGATCAAAATGAGGCTAGAACTTTGGTGGAAAACTTGTATTATAAGAGTATTTTCTCTTTTGGCCATTGTGAGAATTTGAACAAATTGATTAGCACTTCTTTCATGTAAATATCAACTTTGATACCATGAAAAAAATAGAGAATCTGTTTGACACAAATTGCAATTGTATTTACTGTTTGAAAGCATACAAAACAACCTAATATTAATACTACTTACACGAAAAACTAAAGTCAGTTAAAAAAGGGAAGAGTGCAACGACTAGATTTGATCTGGGAATCTGATTCCCAAATAAGGTAAACTAAGGGTATTGAAAATAGAAACTAATTATGACTAATTACAGCAGAAAGTAATGGAGAAAATTTACACAATTACAATTATGAAACACCTATAAATGGTCAGTGAGTGAAATAATAAACAAGCTGTGTTCTGCACTAGATTTGGGAAGTTTGATGACAGCTCATTTGGGTGAAAAACCAGCTGTCTTTGAGTGAGAAATACTATCTTACAGCAAGAAGACTATTGTATACAGATGCTTAGTGAGGGGTTGAGATTTCAGTAAAATCAAATTTCACAATTTTTACAACTTATTTGATTTAATTTGGGGAGAAAGACTTTAGACAACATAAAGATTTTGTTCAAATAGCCTAGACATAAGATCTCGACCAAAAGTTATGGTTGATTTTTATGAAAATAAGTTCTCTTTTTTTAAAGACATATTACGAATGAATTTATAACTTCAAAATCACTTAGATATGAGAAGATTGTGAAGCATAACCAATTTTTATACCAACGAACCACCTACGCCTAGCTAGCTGGTCTCATTTTGTATTTTCTTAGCTAATTTGAAGTAATTGGACTGGATTTATTCTATTAACTTTAAAACCCAAAACCAACATCATTCCCATTATAGTTTGCACCTAAAATCCAATTAATTACAAACCGCCGATCATCGTCATTTTACAAAAGAAACGTTCCATTTATTACTCCTGACAGGTGTACACTAGCGCTATATTCCTTTATTTTAAATCGAAAATCCCAAAGACCGATTTTGCTAAAGATCGAGTTGATGAGTAGAAGACCGCACCTAACTTTGATCATTAACTAAGGGATCCACTCCACTTTTCATGTACGCACGAATCCAACTGTCTGACTAGTTAAATAAAATGAATGACTATTTAAGGAGAAACTCGTCCTTAGTATTAGAATTTTTTTTGTATAATATTAAAATCAAAACTAGGAAATTTGATCTTTTATCGTTATCCATAATAGTCACTCAGTAGCAGAGAAAAATTACTATTAATATATTCCTATATATTTTTGTCCTGGAATTAATTATTTTTGGATGCCTTGATATTCTCAAGACTTTCAAGGTGATTATGAAATTACTTTTAACTTTTAATAGAAAAAAATTGATTCCAATAAGATCTACTAATACAGAAAATATATATGACCAACATGAGCATAATCCATATTAGGTTGGATATGCCGTTTTTGACAACATTGCGACTCTAAAATCCATGTATTTGTTTCACGATCCTCTTGCTATATGAAAAACTTTAGTAATTTCATCCAAAGGTTTCTTGATCGCAGCTAACATGTCACAAATAGATTTAAACTTCTTTAGATATTCTTCTAAATTGAGACTACCTTTCTTTAGCTAACCAAAGGCTTCGTTAAGATGAATCTCATTCTCCTTGACCATGGTGAGAAGTTGTTCCTCCAAGGAAATCCACATTTGACGTGTTGTATCAGTATTTTCGATCATGTTAAGGATTTCTTCAATGGTTTCCAAGAGTCAAGACACTATAAGCCCATCGTTATTCCTCCAAGTGGAGTATTCTGGATTGCATTGTGTCTTTCGCTTGCTGTCGATCAATGTATTCTTCTGGTGGTGTGTCATCAGTAATATGTCCCTCGATGGAACTTTGGTGGAAAACTTGTATTATAAGAGTTTTTCTGTTTTGGCCATTGTGAGAATCTGAACAAATTGATTAGCACTTCTTTCGTGTAAATATCAACTCTGATACCAAGAAAAAATACATAATCAGTTTGAAACAAATTGCAATTGTATTCACTGTCTGGAAGCATACAAAACAACCTAATATCCATACTACTTATACGAAAAACTAAAGTCAGTAAAAGAGGGAAGAGTGAAACGACTAGCTTTGATCGGGGAATTTACATATTTCCCAAATAAGCTAAACTAAGGGTGGGTATTGAAAATAGAAACTAATTATGAAATTGCTATAAATGGTCAGTGACTGAAATAATAAACCAGCTATGTGTTCCTTCTGCACCAGATTTGGGAAGTTTGATGACAGCTCCTTTGGGTGAAAAACCAGCTAGCTTTGAGTGAGAGATACTATCTTACAGTAAGAAGACTGTTGTATACCGAGGCTTAGTGAGGGGTTGAGATGTTGAGATTTCAGGAAAATCAAATTTCACAATTTTTACAACTTATTTGATTTAACTTTGGAGAGAAAGACTTACACGACATAAAGGTTTCGTTCGAGTAGCCTAGAATAGGATCTCAACCCAAAGTTATGGTTGATTTTTATGAAATAAGTTCACTTTTCTAAATACATGTTAGGAATGGATTAATAACTTAAAAATCACTTAGACATAAAGATTGCGAAGTAGAACCGGTTTTTATTCGAAGGAACCACCTACACCTAACTGGTCTCATTTCGTATTTTCTTAGCTAATTTGAAGTAATTGGACTGGGTTTATTCCATAAACTTTAAAAACTCAAAACCAACATCATTCCCATTATATTGCACCTAAAATCCAATTGCAAAACCGTCGATCATCATTATTTTACAAAAGAAATAACAACTTCAGTCTTTGTGGATCGATACTCGGAATACTCATTCCACTTATTATTTGTGACATCACTATGTTCCTTTATTTTAAATCGAAAATCTCAAATACCAATTTTCCAAAAGGTCGAGCCGATGCATAGAAGATCGTGCCTAACTTCAATCAATAACTAAGGGATCCATCCCACTTTTCATGTACGCACGAATCCAACTGACTGTTTAGTGAAAATATGAATGACTATTCAAGGAGAGACACGTGCTTAGTATGACAATTGTTTTTTGGATAAAATTAAAATCAAAATCAGGAAATTTGATGTTTATCGTTATCTTCTTTAATAGTCACTCGGTATTGTAGCAGAGAAAAATTACTATTAATATATTCCTATATATTTTTGTACTGGAATTAATTATTTTTGGATGCCTTGATATTCTTAAGGCTTTCAGGGTGATTATGAAATTATTTTTACTCCGATAAGATCTACTAATACAGAAAATATATACGACAAACGTGAGCATAACCCATGCTCATCCAATTTGAATCTTTTCATCCTTTGGTACTTAAAAACAAAAATGTAATCGATAATATTTTGTGTACATGAATGGCCATGAAACTTGGTCAACTACCATTAAGTTATGAAAACAAAAACGTTATAGTTTGCCGAATATATATTACGTGCAGACATCAATAAATACATGTATAATTCAAACTGGGAAATACATGGTCAACATGAAATGGTCCAAATAATTAATAAACTATTCTTTCTTAGGCTACGGGCCACCCACATGTATATTTGTTTGGTTATTCATAATAAAAACAAATCCAAGCAGCCCAAGATTGTACTAAAAAATAGAAAATAAATAAAAACAAATTAAAGCAGCCTTACAATCTGGCGACTTGGCCAAATTGAAACAATTTGTTTTTCAGTTTTTGCATCACAAAATAGAGACTATAAGTAGGGACGAGGATAACCCCATCTAGAACATAACTCACATTAATTAGCAATAAAGAAAGCAATTAGATTAATTGTAATTGATTGATCATGGCAATTGAAGCAATGATCCACACCCTCTTCACTTTTGCTTTGCTCTTCTCCTCTGGTATGTATACATTATTAACAACATTCACTGTTTTTATGTTTTAAGTTTTGGATGAATTAATAATGTCATGTGTTTGTAAAACAGTAGTCCATGCAGCCACATTTGTTGTCAAAAACAATTGTCCACAGACCATATGGCCCGCAACACTAACCAGCGGCGGCGGACAATCCCAACTCTCCACCACTGGATTTCAGTTGCTTTCTGGAGCGTCGAGGAGCGTAGATGTGCCTGCGCCGTGGACGGGTAGGATCTGGGCTCGAACGCGCTGCTTCGTCGATAGCTCTTCAAGATTTTCCTGCGAAACTGGAGACTGTGCCTCCGGCTCCATTTCTTGCAATGGCGCAGGAGGAATTCCACCCGCCACACTGGCCGAGTTCACATTAGCCCCCAATGGAGGCATGGATTTCTACGACGTCAGCCTCGTCGACGGCTTCAACCTGCCGGCTTCCATAGCCACAGTGGGTGGAACAGGAGAATGCCAATCCACAGCTTGTTCTGCAAATGTAAACGGGGTTTGCCCAACGGAGTTGCAAGTCAGGTCAGGAGATGGGAGCGTGATTGGGTGTAAGAGCGCATGCCTTGCGTTTAATGAACCACAGTATTGTTGCACCGCTGAATTCAACGACCCCAGCAAGTGCGCTCACAGCCAGTACTCGTTGATCTTCAAGAACCAATGCCCTCAGGCTTACAGCTACGCTTATGACGACAAAACCAGCACCTTCACATGCAGCGGTTCGCCCAATTATGTTGTTACCTTCTGCCCGTAACCATATAACATAAAATCTCTTTCGTTTCCTTTCATAATTATTCTATATTTTACTGCAGTGAATAAAATTGTACTATATGTACTCATCGGTGGAATAAATTTCAAGTTATACTATAGGAATAATACAAGTTGAATGTAATAAAATATAAATTGTGTTCCATGACAGTGTTTAATTTTCTCATTCTTACTAGTTAATGTTATGTCCTTTTGTGTGATGGGTTATTTCAACCACAACATCCACAAGCAATAATGCATCCACATTAAGAAGACTTGTATGGTTGATATCAGTTTGTCGAATAGACCATCCACAAGCAATGGCAAGAGTAAGTAAAATCTGTATTGTTACAGGTTTTACAACAGGACTAAATGTTTCTATCTATTCTATTTCTACAGTCTGATGGAAGCCCTTGGTTACAAGTCGAGCTTTGTAACGAGCAACTGACCCATCTGAATGTCTCCACACGAACGATTTGGATTGGTCGTCTGTAACAATTACAAAGCAGGTCGTATCCATAGTGTTGCTAGGATAAGATACCCAGACTTATCCATATACTATAGACCCTTTAGATTATTCTCGGGATATTATCCATATGTATATCGAGGATATATCAATATATAGCCAGTTTATATACTGTCCCGATTACATGTTAATAACCTTGGAGGTTTAGTTTATTGGATTTGGACAATGCAATGATATGAATTCAACAACAAATTGATTGAATATGAAACCACAACTTTATTGAATATCAATTTGTTTTTACATAATTACAAACTACAAGTTTAGGACAACACCCAACAAGTAAAACCCGTATTGTTATTGGTTTTACAACAGAACTAAATGTCTCTGTATAGTCTATGTTTGCATTTTGATGGAAGCCCTTGGCTACAAGTCGGGCATTGTAATGAGCAACTGACCCATCTGAATTCCTCCTCATTTTGAATAATCATTTACAACATATTACTTTCTTATCTGGAGGTTGAGACACAAGATCCCAAATATTGTTATTCATTAAAGTTGTATATACTCATCATGCATAGCTTCTCTCCAATGGTTATGCTTCAAAGCCTCAGTGACTGTAAATGGTTCAGTGTCAATGTAATCGACTAAGAAAACTTTATGCTTGAAAATATCGTTTTTGGTCTAATTCACCATAGGATGGCAATTACCAGTAGAGTTTGGTTCAGTGATAGTAGGACTTGGTTGATTAATACAAGTAGCAGCAGGAGCAGATACCTCTGTGGGAGATGATGAAGAATTTGGGGTGGGGAAGTGATTGGGAGAGGAAACATTAGATGGGGGATTGTGATTGGGTAATGTAGACGCCATAGGGGAAGGTGAATCTAGCATGGAAGAGTTATTGGAAGACACAAGTAAAGGAATAGAAGAGAGGAGGAAATGGAGGAAGAAGTTTGAAGAGATAATGTTGTAGAAAAGGGAAAACAAGTTTCATCAAAAGTAACATTGTGAGAGTTTTAAAGGCGACCAATTGAAAAAAGAAACTTGAGACCTTTGTGAATATTATTGTAGCCCAAGAAAGTACACAGAACAAAATGAAAGTCAAGTTTGTGATTATTATAGGATTGGAAGACAAGGAAATCATAAACAACCAAATACTTTCAGACAAGAATGGGTTGGTTTCTGTTTAAAAAGAATCTCTAAGGGACTTAAACCATCCAAAACAGGTGTAGGAAGTTTATTAATTAAGAAAACAGTAGTGGAAAATGCATCACCCCAAAACTCTAAAGGCAGAGAAACATGAGACAGAAGTGTAAGACCAATATCGACTATATGTCTATGTTTTCATTCCGTTTTGTTGAAAAGAATATGGGCAAGAGAAGCCATGTTCAATACCATGTGCTTCTAAAAACTGAGTGAAAGTTTTAAATTCACGTCCACCATCAGATTGAAAGCGAATAATGGAGGTACAAAAAAGTTTCTCAACGTGAAGTTTAAAGGTAAGAAAAGCTTGAAATGCTTATGACTTATTATGAAGAAAATAAATTGAAGAGTAGCGAGAATAAACATTAACAAAGTTTATGAAACAACGAAATTCATTACATGAAGATTTATGTGTCGGACCCCATAAATCAAAAATAATAAGTTGCAATGGAGCTGTGTAAGGAGTTGATGATAAAGTGTAAGGTAAAGCATGACTTTTACCAATAGCACATGCTCTGCAAAATGAGAAATTTTTATTTGAGCTAAACACAAAATATTGTTTGAGAACTTGGTTTACAATTGAAGGAGATGGGTGACCCAACCTCCGATGCCACAAATCTGGAATAGACATAGACTTACTAGAAGGGAAAGACAAGATGAAGTGACTTACAACATTTAAGACTTGTTATGATGCGGAATTGGCATTGTCCTTAGAGATGAGAGTGCATTTGTCCAACTAAAAGGTATATAGATCATTACGAATTGTCCTTTGGAGTAGGACCATGCCCAGTAATTTGATCCTTCACAAGGCAAATGAAGGGTGAAATTCAAAGAAAACTTTATTGTTTCTAGTGAATTGGAAAACACTAATAAGATTCTTACTGACAGCAGGAACGCGAAGCACATTTTTTAGATGAAAAATATGATTGGAGAGGGTAGAAATTGAAGAAAAATCGGAGTGTCGAATGGACAAACCTGGTCCATTTGCAGCTTGTATTTGTTGATTTCCAATAACTTCATTTCCAACATCTAAGTTGTACAAATCGTGAGTAATATGGTTCCTAGCTCCCGAGTCTAGGTACCAATTAGTGTCCCTATTAGAAGAAGAAGCAATCATAGCAGACATATTTGGTGAATAAGTGGGACTAGACATTTGTATAAGAACCACCAGAATTGTTAGTCACTTGATTTTGTGGCTGTGTAAATCGAAAGTAACATTGTTTGGCTGTATGACCAAACTGGTTACAAATCTTACCTCTGTTACTCCAATTTCTATTACCATTTGTATAATTTCTGCCACGATGCCATTGTTGGTATGAGGAATTGCCTGGAGGACGCTTGTCATTTTCAACATTCTTTGCATTTTGATAAACAATATTTGTTGTTGGTATAGAACCATCACCATTTGCCACGTTGTTTTTCTCAATTTTACTCTCACATGATAAAAGCAGTGCTGTCACTTCTTGGATTGATAAAGGTGCTCTGATGGAGGAAATAACAGAGATGATGGGTTCAAAATCTGGACCAAGACCAGATAGGAAATGCATGATATGGTCTTCAATTGGGACTGATTTTCTTGCTGCAGTCAATGAATCCACCATTTTGTCTACTTGTCGAAGATAGTCTTTGAGAAAAAGATTACCTTTTTGTAAGTTCTAAAGTTTAGTTCTTATTTCCATGAACTTTGCCAAATTTCTAGTGGAGAACATTTGTTACAAATTGATCCATATTTCCTTTGCAGTTGTGCAATGAAGCATTTCAGAAAGAATCTCCTCCGGCATTGAGTCGGGTAGCCAAGAAGTAATAAGACGATCTTACCTTTTCCATTGAGTGTAGTCAAGATTTATCTTTTTTCTTGATATTTCTCCTTCTATAATTTGTCTTGTCTTGGTGAATCAAAATCCTCGTTGACATAGCTTTCAAGACCATGTCCTTCGAGTGCTACAAGAACTTGAAATTTCCATAGTAGAAAGTTCTTATCGATAAGTTACACAATTAAAACCTTGTTTTCAGGATTGATCGATTTTGTATTCTGGTTTGATAAAGAAAAACCAGAATTGTCTCCAGATGAAGAAGAAGCCATGATCAATAAATTGAAGTCGTTAGACAATGAGCTCTGATACCATATTTGTATAAACAGAAAATAAACGATGAGAAAGATGAGTCAAGAAAGTGTTTTTCTTTTATGATACGTTGAGTGCACCAAACACATGTATTTATACGCATCTCAATCCTACAGATCGAGAGAAATGAGTGACTAACAATAGGAATTCAGTGAATCAAAACCATTTAACTAATTATTCTAACAAATTAACAACTCATTAATGAGTTACATGGTAGCGGTAAAGACGAGTACCAGTGCCTCTTCTTCATCTTCCTTGTCCAATCCCTCTCCCCTCCGTTTCCTATCTCAGCTTCTACAACTCCGTCACCTAACCCTCTGCTACACTGGGGGCATTAAGCACCAGAGCCTCTGCCGCAAGCTTACTCTCGGTCTTGCCACCAATAGGCTCAAGGAGATGAAAGACTAAGATTTTCAGTTCCTTCTCCTCCGCCATTGCCGCCGGCGGGGAGGTAGTTGGGTAAGTTTAGGAGGAATTAGGTTCTGAATTTTGGCTTTTTCACCATGGTGAACTTGGCGAGCCGGAGCGTTTGACGAGCCTGCACACTAGGGGAGTCATCCCCATCCCTGCCGCTGTCCTCGAAATTTGGGAGTGGGGACGAGGCGAGATTTTCAGATTGGGGATGGGTTCCCCGCAGGAAACCTGTTCCCGACATATATATATATATTTTAATTTTTTTTAAGAAATATTTATTAATATTTTAATTATTTAAAAAATACAAACATTTTCTTTTATGGAATATTTTAAAATTCAACTAAATATAATTAAAAGTATTTATTAAAATTAATATATATTAATATGATTATATATAAATATATATAAAATAATAATAAAATATTGAATGGGGTGGGGAGACCTCACATCCTTGCCCTGGTCCCCACTGTGGTTCCGTTTAGGATCTCCAGTTTGACCTTGTCCCTGGTCAAATAAGGTACTCCCAGATCCGAGTAGGTTGAGTACCCCTTTAGAGAATATTTAGCAACCGTTTTGATGATTTATTTTAGTTGTGTATTTAAAATATCTCACAAATGAGCACTATTGTCATTTCCATCTCGCGTCTACTTACTTACTTTTGAGGAACATTTAAACCTTTATTTTAAAAATTACAGTGGAAAAATAAATAACTCCCTCTATTCAATGTCATTGTGGGTTAAAGAACGATAAAAAATCATTAAAAAAAACTTTCGTTTCTTATCATTATTAACAAGAATAATAATGAAAAAGGTCTTCCTTTTTTTTTTTGGAAAAAATAACATATCAATGGTATGCCCTTTTGTTACTATTCCCCATTTTGGTACTAAGAATAGTTTTCGTATCCTGTGAGTTAGTTATACTATGCTATTTCCTATGTTTGTGTTATCCCTATTTACTTTGTTTGTTGGAGGAATTCCGATTACTCAATTCAATCAAGAAACAATTGATTTGGATATATTATACAATGGCTAATTCCGTCTATAAACTTTTTACATGAAAAATAAAAAGTTTTGAAAATTGGTATGAATTTATTTAAAAAATGCAGCTTTAGTTTTTTTCCTAAACAGGTATGTCCCAAGATAAAATTGTAAATTCTTTGTAATTTTGAATCTTTGTGAAAAAAATAAGAATAAAAAATTAGCTAATGGTGTACTTAACCCCTTTTAACCCTTTTATATAGGGACAATTACAAATATGACAAAAAAATTTTAAAAAATAACAAATTTAGCATCTACATTTTAAATTTGCAAATATAGCAAAATTTTTAGAAAAAACGGAGATCTAATAATAAAATGTCAAATTTACCCTCGTAGCATTGATATACCATTGATATAGCACTGATATATATATATCTAATTTATTACTGATATATCATTGATATGTCTATGATATCTACCAATACAACTACTTATATGATTATATTATTTACTATTTATTGATTTACCATTAATATATGTGTAATATATTATTGATATGTCTTTGATATGCCACTGATATAATACTGATATAAAATTATTTACTTCTGATATATTTATCATATCTACCAATATAACTTCTAATATGGTTTGCCACTAATATACGTATGATATAACTATGATTTCTACTGATATAGGTTCTTATATGGTTATATAATTTACCATTGATTTACCATGCTGATATAACACTTATATATTTGTGATATATACTTGATATGTCTTTAATTTACCACTAATATAACTGTGATATCTACTAATATAACTTCTCATATGATTATATGATTTACCACTAATATAACTTTGATGCATCTATGATATATACTTAATATGTCTCTAATTTACCATTGATATAACCATGATATCTACTGATATCTAATATTGATGCATCTGTGATCTACTGATATCTACTGATGTATATCAGATATTAGTTACAAATATATTTAATATTGCCACTGATATACATCAAATGTACATCAGAGATACATCAGATAAGATATACATAGGTATATCATTACAAATATATTGAGTATATCATAAATTAGAGATACATCTGATGTATATCAAAGATACGTCGGATGTACATCAGACGTAGATCGGAAATATACCAGAAATCCATCGGACGTATATCAAATATAAATCTATCGGGCGTATATCAGGTATACATCCATCGAGCGTATATCAGATATACATCCATCTGGCGTATATCAGATATATATCATGTGTATATCAAATATCATAAGGGTAAAATTGGAATAATAAAAATTCCAAGAATAAAAATTCAAATATTTTTACCATATTTGAAAAATACAAAAATGGTTGACATTTTTGTAAATAGGTATAAAAGTTTAGCTACCAAATACAATTTCCCTTTTATATATGGTGATGCTTCGTGGATCTCCAGGGATGGAAGAATAAGTGTTGGAATCATAACAATCGACAATTTTTTTTTTTCTTTTGAAAAGAAAACTACAAGCTCATAGTGAAAAAGAGTAAATTTATCCTTGAATACAACAAAGCAAGAGCTTTTTCTAGCCTAAGGTGTTGGCATTAAGTCCACTATTTTAATGTGAAATCTTATTTTACAATGGGATGTAGGGATGAGAATTTGAACACGCGTTTTACATTAGAGAGGTATATTTTAGGTAAACCTAAAAATCACATTTAATTTAGATCTTTCTTATTATAAATAATAACAAACAAAAACAACATTCAATTAAATCTATTTTGGTCAAAGCGAGCATATAACTCAACGGTAATTGACATATATTTCCAATAGAGAGGCTGTGAGTTTGAATCTCCTCCTCAACATGTCGTACTAAAAAAAATTCTATTTCGATTCTAAATCTCATAGAGCTAAAAAAGAGTAAATATATCTCAATCACTCTCTAACCATCCTAGTCTGTTTCTTTGTTTTTCCAAAAATGAGTAGTTTCTTTTATTTATTTTATCCTTACACTATAGAAGCTTTTCTTTTCTTTTCTTTTTCTTTTTTCTTTTTCTTTTTTCTTTTTCTTCTTCTTCTTTTTTTTTTCCATCTCACTGACATTATTTCAATGTATAAAAAATAAAAACAAAAACGACCCAAAACGAGACAAGAGTTTGAAGTCTGAGACCATCGACTAGGGGAGACCAACCCATGACGTAACGAGCCGGCCCATGCCAAAAGACGACACAGCGCCGAGGCCATCACGGCGTCGAGGCGCCGACCCCACCTTGGCGCCGAGGTGTCTGCTTCTCACCTTGGCCTTCGAGCCAAGGTATAATCGACTTCCTCCGCACAGATCTAACGTCAAAAGGTTAAACACACATGTTCGGGGCCAGCCCAACATCCACCTCTTCTGTTGATTAACAATCGTTGGGCCTTACAACTCCGAATTAAGGCTCGACTACAAAAGGTTCTGGAACCATCCTCACAGCTATAAATAGCAGTGCAGCCTAACTATGGAAAGGCAAGTAACATACTTGAAACTCAATATTTCTCAACTCCCCTTTGCTAATTTAGGCATCGGAGCCCATGTGATTAAGGTCGCACCGGTTTAGATCGATTTAGTTTTGCAGGTATCAGTTCCTGTATCATCGAGTTAGGTATGTGCGAGGAGGAAAGTCGGAGGGTCGAAATCTACACATCAATAATTGGCGCCGTCGGTGGGGATAATACATCAAAGCAAGCTTAGTCGAAATGAAATCTCAATCTGAGGCGTGTAGAGTGGAGCAAGACGACATGAATCCTGGTGAGAGTCAGCAGTGTTTCGAAAAGAAGAGCCTGAATGAAGCGGCCGACCACTCAGGTGAGGCGAGACCGAGCCCTGATCATCGACTTAAATCACCTACCCTTAACAGGGGAGAACCGGCTTCGAGCCTGAATGAAGCGACCGACCACTCGGGTGAGGCAAGACCGAGCCCCGGTCATCGACTTAATTCGACCACCCTTGACAAGGGAGAATCGGCTGAGGAGATAGAATCTGTCCCTCTGACAGTCGAAGATCGACGAGTCAACATTGGAACCAGATTGGGGAATGACGAAAGAGAAAGCCTTAAAAACTTCCTCAGAAGCAACGTCGACATGTTGGCATGATTACATGAGAACATGCCGGGAATCGATCGAGGAGTCATGGTACATCGACTCAACGTCGACGAGAGCTGTAAGCCAATGAAATGGAAGCGTCGTGCATTCAACCAAGAAAGGAATGAGATCGTAGCTGAGTAGGTAGAGGAGCTACTGAAAGCAGACTTCATTTGAGAAGTACACTATCCCAAGTGGATATCCAACGTAGTGCTAGTAAAAAAGCCAAACGGCAAATGGAGAATGTACATAAACTTCACAGACCTAAATAAGGCATGTCCAAAGGATTCTTTTCCCTTGCCGCGAATAGATTAACTGGTTGATGCCACTGCAGGACATGAAAGATTGGGTTTCATTTACGCCTACTCCGAATATAATCAAATCAAGATGCATTTACCGGATCAAGAGAAAACCTCTTTTGTCACGAGCCGAGGTTTGTATTGCTACGTGGTGATGCCATTCGGATTGAAGAATGCAGGTGCAACCTACCAATGAATGGTGAATCGAATGTTTGCAGCCTTAATCGGCAAAAATATGGAAGTCTACGTAGACGATATGCTGGTAAAGAGTTAAAAGGATAAGCGACACGAGGAGGATTTGGCAGAAGCATTCGACGTTTTGCGAAAGTACAAGATGAAGCTAAATCCTACCAAATGCACGTTTGGAGTGACCTCAGGCAAGTTCCTGGCATTTTTAGTACACCAAAGAGGAATTGAAGCCAATCCAGATAAGATCAAAGCTATTCTGGAGATGGATCCACCTAGAAATTTAAAGCAACTATAAGGACTCAACGGAAGGATAGCAGCACTCAACAGATTCGTCAGCCGTTTGACTGACAAATGCCTACCATTCTTCAAAATTCTGAGGAAGAAAGGGCAATCTGAATGGACAGAAGAGAGTGAGGCTGCCTTTAAGGAGCTCAAGCAATACCTAGGGACAGCCCCACTCCACTCAAAGTCGATCGTGGGTGATGAACTCTACTTATACTTAGCTATATCCGACACTGCAATGAGTTCCGCGTTGATAAAAGAAGAAGATAGACGACAGTCTCCAATCTACTACACAAGCAAAGCAATGGTAGATGCAGAGCTTAGATACCTGTAAATTAAGAAATTGGCGTTAACACTGGTCACTTCGGCTCGGAGACTACGTCCGTATTTCCAAGCTCACAGAATAACTATCCTCACCAACTTTCCCTTACGACGGATTTTGCAAAGGCCAGACACTTCTGGGCGACTGGTAAAGTGGACTGTGGAGCTCAATGTGTACGATATTCACTATAAGCCAATAACTGCAATGAAATGGTAGGCTGTGGCAGACTTCATAGCAAAATTAACACCAACAGAACCTTAAGTATATAGTATCGACCCACAATTGGTTGAGGAAGAGTAACCCTGGACACTCTACGTAGATGGGTCCTGGTCTCTCTAGATAGAGATGGATCCAACAACGAAACAGAGTATGAAGCTCTGTTAGAAGGACTAAAAGTGGCCAGGTACATTAGAGTCAGGAACATACGGATCCTCAGTGATTCAGAACTGATTGTAGCTTAGGTGAAAGAGGAGTTCTAAGGCGAAATTCCTTTCTCAGGTAAAAGACCAGCTCGACCAGTTCTCAAAATATGAGATTCGACAAATTCCATGTACTCAAAACGTCAATGTAGATGCGTTAGCTCGACTGGCTGCAACTTATGAAACTGGCTTAGGAAGAACTGTACCAGTCGAGATTCTGCCCGAGCCAAGCATAGAAGCTCAAGAAGCAATGGATATCGACAGGATTCTGCCTACTGAAAAGATAGAGGCCCAACAACTACAACGACGAGCAACCAGATATGTGCTTAAAGGCGACAATCTGTACAAAAGAGGCTACTTGTTGCCGCTTTTAAAATGTCTAACGCTCGACGAAGCTGATTAAGTCATGAGACAGATACATGAAGGTGCTTGTGGGAACCATTCTGGAGCACGGTCCCTAAGTCACAAAATAGTTCGACAAGGGTACTACTAGGCGACAATGCTAAATGACACAAAGCAATTCACCAAAAAGTGCGACAAATGCCAACGGTTTGCAACAGTACCTAGTCAACCGCTAGAACCTCTAACAAGCATAATGAGTCTTTGGCTCTTTGCTTAGTGTAGAATAGACTTGATAGGACCCCTCCCACTAAGAAAAGGTCAGACCAAATTTGCAGTGGTGGCAGTCGACTATTTTTCTAAATGGACTGAAGCCAAAGCCCTAGCTACAATTACTAAGGAAAAGGTCACCGACTTTATCTGGAAGAACATAATTTGCCGCTTTGGAATATCCTACACCATTATCAGTGATAATAGGAAGCAGTTCGACAATGCTGTCTTTCGAGAATTTTGCAGGGAGTTGGGTATTAAGCACATCTGTTTCTCGCCAGCACATCCGCAAGCTAATGGGTAGGTTGAAGCAGTCAACAAAATCATCAAAAGAACTCTCAAGAATGGATTAGAAAAGACCAGATTAGAAAAGCTTAAAGGGTTGTGGGCAGAAGAACTTCCCAATGCATTATGGGCCTATAGAACAACACTTTGTACTTTGACCGGAGAAACATTGTTTTCACTATCATTTGGCTCTGAAGCGGTAGTGCCAGTAGAAATTGGTCTCCCTTCCCCAATGGTAGAGCAGTTCAGTCTATTCGACAATAATGAGTCTGTGCAGCTCAACATCGACCTATTAGAAGAACATCGAGAAACAACACGACTACGAACAGCTGAATACAAAAATCGAATAGCTCGATACTATAACTCGAAGATTAAGAAACGTGACGTTAAAGAAGATGATCTAGTGTTAAGAAAGATCATGCCTAATACCAAATATTCAACTAGCGGGACGTTCGGACCAACATGGGATGGCCCATACAAAGTCACTAAAGTGGATCGAACAGGAACTTATGCTTTAGAAGACCAACGAGGGAAGGCCTTACTATACCCATGGCACGCTCAGCACCTTAAAAGATACTACCACTAGTTCGACATATTGGTTCTAGACATTTTATGCTTTTCCATTATTTTGGCCAACTAAAGTTATTGTAACTAAATCTTCGACAGGATGATCTTCCTACTAATAAAGTCTCCGACATACAACGTGATACTTGAGTTTTTATGTTCATTCTGAAATAAATTTCACAAGCAGGGGGCATCATATGTAAATATCTATATATCTATGACCAATGAAGAAATTCAAAATTGGGACAGACCTAGAAGCAAGTCAAACAGGCAAAAAGCCAGAAACGGCTCAGCATGGTCAAAACTAAAGCAGAAAAATACGGGATATAAAACTATTTGCCATAAAAAGCCAGACGAGTTAGAAATCCAAAAGTATCAACATTAGTTCTATTAAAGTTAGATCTCAAGGCCAAAAGTAAATGGTTTAAACTCATATGAGAATAAAACCAGGCTCAGGAGACTTGATCATGACCAACGAAAATTGGAAAAACTTCCAATTCATGAAGTAGTATCGATAAGCTCAAGGCACAAAACCAGTAGCAGGAACCAAGCAGCTAAAATCCAAAATTGGATCAAAAGCTTTTGGTAGAAGATCTGTGGGCTAGAAACCTTGACATATTTAGCCATTAATATGCATATGAATTAGGCTATGTTACAAAATGATCGTGTGGTAACGACAAGCGACAGGTACTCTCAAAACAAAGATCTTGACACAGTTATTCGTCTTCTGTTTTGAGAATATGGGCCATTGTTATAGAGAACAAAAACGACCCAAAACGAGACAAGAGTTTGAAGCCCGAGATCATCGACTCGGGGAGATCGGCCCGTGACGTAACGGGCCAGCCCATGCCAATGGACGACCCGATGCCGAGGCCATCACAGCGCCAACCCCACCTTGCCGCCGAGACCTCCTCGGCGCCGAGGCGCCGGCTTCTCACCTTGGCCTTCGGGCCAAGGTACAATTCGACTTCCTCCGCTCGGATCTAACGTCAAGAGGTTAAACACACCTGTTCGGGATCGAGCCCAACATCCACCCTCTTCTATTGATTAGCAATCGTTGGGTCTTGCAACTCCGAATTAGGGCTCGACTACATAAGGTTCTGGAACCATCCTCACAGCTATAAATAGCAGTGCAGCCTAACCCTGGGGAGGCAAGTAACATACTTGAAACTCACTATTTCTCAACTCTCCTTTGCTAACTTAGGCATTGGAGCCCGTGTGACTAAAATCGCACCGGTTTAGATCAGTTTGGTTTTGTATGTATCAGTTCCCGTATCATCGAGTTAGGTGTGTGCGAGGAAGAAAGCCGAATGATCGAAATCCACACATCAACATATTTAATAGTAATATTATTTAAATGAGTGATCGTTAATTAATAAAGTCTTCAGAAGAGATAGGAGGGTTTAAATTGTATTTTAGTCCATATACTTTTTGCATTTATTTTAATTTTGCCCTTAAATTTTTCTATTACTTTATCTTAATTGTTTAACCTTGGTTCTATCTTATTCTCTTAATTTTAATTAAAAATGTTAATCTCTATCATTAATTTTTTTTACTGAAATTTGATTTGAAAAAAAAAACTAGTTTTCAAAACTTAAACAAGGGAGAGAAATGTACTTTTTTGGTAAATAGTTTTTCAAAAAAATAATAATGACAGGGAGTAAAATGGTTTTTAATCGAAAAATGATCAAAACAAAACACTTTTAAATTGTGGTTCAGTACTGGTTAGAACTAAGAGTAAAAATAGTAGATTCAATTACATGTCTTATGACTCCAAGAATTTTTTAACGGTTGTTGGTAAAAAATAAAAAAAAATTAACGGTTGGAATTACTTTTTTTTTAGAATACAAAGACTACACCGTTCACTTTGAATGAAAATTAAAAAGTATATATATATATATTTTTTTTGAAAGTTTTTTTTAATATAAATTCAAAAAAAATGAAAATTTTTGTAAGAGAATCATGTGTTCGGTGAACTTTAGAAAATTTTGTTTCAGAAGAATGTAAAAAATATACACCTAATATTTTATGAGGGTATTGAGATTGTATATCTATACGGTGGGAAATACAAAAAGATTACATGATTGCCCTTGGGCTTTTTCTTTTTTTTTTAGAGCACATGATTGCCCTTGCAAATAATAGACATGACTAATAATAGAAGTAACAAATACTAAGTACAGCAATATTAAATATATTCTTAACAATTTTAACTATTCAATGCATTAATGGGCGGGCCGTTTATTTTTATCGAATGTAGATGCCCGTCATTTAAAGATGATTGGAATTTCAAATGCCTAAAATTTTAGATATCGGGCATCTTTAGATAGTTACTTTTGTTTAAGGGTCGGACCATAAACATGTTGTTCAATTAGAGAAGTAGTGGTATTTAAGGTGTAAGATGGAACTCAGGGTTAAAACGATAATTTGATCTAGTTGACATTTGTAAATGATTGGCTTGTCGTCGTTAGCCAATTTCCATGGACACAAAATATATTACAGTGAGAATGGTGCAGAGGTAGGTTTTTAGTAGAATGACTCATAGTTAACGAATGTTGATTAATATAGTTAATGAGTTTAATCAGTTCATCTCATATATTGAAGTTTCTAACCGATAAGTCCATTAGGTCCCCTTGCTAGCTCATAACAATTAAAACGAAGATTAATAATTATGGAAGAATTTGAAACGTTCAAATTATATAAATAAGGAAATATATATAGTGTATATAAATAATACATTATATATAGTTTATTGTTTATTTTGAATAAAGATTCAAAATTAAAGTATATATCATGATAAGAATATTTGAATAGGGTTCAAATAATAATTAATATGAATTGGATTCATATTAAAATTATTGTGTATAAGATTAAAATTATTGTATATAAAATGTACATTAAAACTAAAACTATAACTTATGTCAGAGATGCGTTTGAATAATATATAATTTTTTAATTAAATATGAGATATTTAATTAAAGATTAAATAATTAATTGTTAATTATTATTTAGATTTAATTAATTAATTATTAATTAGATTAATAATTAAATTAATTACTCATTTAAATAAATAATTAAATTTAACTCCAAGTATAATTGCAGGGGAATGAGCAATTGTATGACGTGGGCTAACTCCCACATCATTCTGGTTTTAAAGGTGCAGAAGAGTTCTACACTGGGTGCTGCTGTTCTTCCCGACATCAGAGTGGTAATTCCCCACATGATTATGACATGGGAGTGTTTGTTCCCTTGTGTAGGTATTTCTTCGTCAAGTGGTCTTTGAGCTAATTCGAGACACTTGCTCAACCTCACTCTTGAGCTGGTCATTCCTAACACTCAAACTCTTCTAGCGGTCACACCTTAACCAGGTCATACCTGACTCAGTTTTTTTTTTCTCTTTCATAAACATCCCTTACAAATATTCATATAATTTCGAGGTTCATTTAATATAATAGATTTATTTGAATTAATTTAATATTTTATTTTGTAGAACAAATTAATTTATATTAATTTAATATAAGTTTAATTTTCAACTTTTATATTTTTTCAAAAAGATAACAGGGTGAAATTTATTTATCATATCATCACATTATATTTTTCTGTTAAGAGAAAAAATATCATAGGTATGTCGATCGTTAAAAAAAATGTTGCTTTAAAATTATATATTTATGATAATAAATATTATTAATAATATAATTCGTCAAAATATTGAAAATAACATGGAGATATTATATAATTTAATTGTAGTTTATTTTATATATAAATATAACGTACAAATATACTTAATAGCATAAAGCTGTTTATTAGACGATGAGTAAATTAATTTATTCAAATTATAAATTTAAAAATAAAAATAAATAATATTTTTAGAAAAAAATAAATAAAATTGATGAAAGAAATATATGGAAAAAATGAAGTGCAAAAAATAATGTAAAGAGTATATGTCCTCCGGATGAAAATCTTGAAAATCCATATTTCAAAACAGCATGCAAAATTCTAAGACACCTAACGTATGGGCATCTAAGATACTCGGACATTTCAAAATTCTCGAGTATCCTACATCCATGTAAAACAAACATACATGGGAATCGAAATACTCATCCAACGGAAATCTTAGATTCCCACGAAACAAACGGTCCCTAATAATTACGTTATTGGTTGAAATTTCCAAATTCTCGCAAACATTTATAATGTTATGCATATATTCTAAGAAAATAAACAAAACCTTTCAATTATACCATGCGTCAGCTTGTATAAAATATAGGAAAAAAAAAGTCACATCGTTCTATATTTAGTGTTTTTCAAATAAATAAGTTGTTATATTATAGGTATATATATTTTTATTTGACATTTATATGAGCTTCCATTGAAATCATTTATATAGACATCTCAATGATTGTTGAAAAGCCTCTTCTTGATTTCAATAAAAGGATAGTTTTTAATATTTTTTCTTGTAAAAGTTGAAAATTTTCACTGTGTAAACAAGTTGAATTTCATGAGTTTTCAAAGAAATTTGTAAAATAGAAATTGTTTACTAAATTAAACAAGTTAAATTATGCTTAATTGCTTATATAAAATTAGAAGAGTCAAAGAGTATACAAAGATTAAGACTCGCTAACAAGCTGAGTATGTGGAAGATTCTCTCGCATCATCATGTATCAAAATTCAAAACCTAAATTATAATTAAATCAAAGTTGAGTGGAAATCTTATCGGATAATCATATATTATATTATATGTTTAAGTATGTCATCTACTTGTATATCCGTCTACACATGTTCGAATGTGTTAAGAGATATATTCCGATCTTATTATAAAATTTTTAGTTCAAATTGATGATTATACTGGTTACTATTCATTACCGTTTTATTTTTTATTTTTTATTTTTAAAAGAATAAGTTTCTTTAATAACTAAATTAAATTCTTGTTTTATGTTTTTTAAAAACATTTTTGAAATTATATGTAAAATTTTGTATATATAGGCTTTAAAAGCATATTTCAATTTTTTTAAATCTCATATTTTTCTTCCAAGGTTGAATTCTTTTTTTCTTTGGACATATTTGTGATAGATTTATTTCTCTCTCTAAAATTTTCATGAATAGAATAAATTTTAGATTGAATATTTATTGTTATTATGAATAAAATTTTAAATATCATTTAAAACTAATTATTTATACTCAGTAAATAATATGTTTCAATTATTTTTGGGAAGGAAAATAATATGTTTCATTATAACATATAAAAATTATCTATATTTATTACTCTTTTATTTTTTTAATTCTTAAAATAATTAAAATTAATTACTAAACATATTAGTTTTTTTGCCAAGTTCATCCCCATCCCAAACGAGGTTTTCTCAACTTGGACCTCGATGCCCCAAATTGGAGATCGGAGTGGAGCCGGAAACTAAAAATTTTAGTTTTTAAAAACAAAAAATAAGAAGTAGTTATCTAACATATATGGGGTTTTTTAAAACAAAAAAAAACAATAGAATAGAAAAACCACAAACTAAAAGCAATTAATCATACATTAACATGTCTATCTAATAACAGTTGATGCCCAATTAGCACTTTGGTTTCAATCAACTCAATTGATTTTTTTCCAAAAAGAAAGAGTATAGATCAAATAATTAAATAATTAGGTTTCTTTTTAGGTTTAACGACATGTAACAGTTGAGATTCAAAGTTTTAACCTTTTAGTAATTATATATATCTTAATCAATTGAGTTAGGATAAAAGTTCACCATTAAAAATTAGAGATTATAAAAGCATAACCATGCAAATCAAAACTAACTAAATTATATAAAATGCACTGATTGAAATCACGATCATTTAAAGTTTGAATTTATACCCTACCTCCTTATCATATCTGTTGGGCGTTTTAGTTAAAATTTTTAACAAAGGATTTAAAAATCAGAAGATGGGGAAATTACATATATAACATTATGACAACAATAAAAGCATTTCTTCAAAAAAAAAAATAATAATAATAAAAGCAAATATAGGGCAAGATAAAAATTTGCATATGCCACATAGCCTAAATAAGAAACCTTTTGGAAAAGTGAAAAATGGTACTTTTTGCTTTGATTTATTTTCGTTTCATTTCGTTTCTAACTTTCAAAACGTTGATTGTGGCCCTTGTATTTTCAATTTTGTTTATTTAAATAATTGTATTATTATAACATTCATTTCGGTCATTGTCTTTTAAAAAGTGATCAGTTTGGTCCCTCTTGACAAAATTTTAATAAAATTAGATACCATATAATATAAATTTATGGTCACATTTCAAGAAATTTAATGGGTGGAATGTCATTGCGCAAGCCTCTCTTTTTTTTTTTCTTTTTTCGTTTTGGATAAATCTTCTATATTTTCATTGGTTCTAAGTTATATAATAGTGCAAGGAAGTCTTACCGACCATTAAAATATAATAATGATGGGATATTATTAAAATTGGACTTTTATTTCATTAAAATAATCCATAAATTCTCCACAAGAAAAGGCCGTACCTTTGGTTTTAATATTGTTTTGAGAATAGAGAATAACATTGATAGCTTATCTATACTAACAAATAAGTCTTTAATTTAAAATAAATTAAATATGTAATCAACTTGCATTAATCAAAGTTTAGGTAGCACACCCAAAGTTCTGGAAATGTATATTTTTAACAAAAATATTTAAATGAATGGTCATTAATGGGCTCTTAATGGATAATGTGAATTGATATTGCAATTATTTTCTCTACCACTTATTATATGATATAAAATAATAACAAAACTTATTCAATTATGATGGTCGACGCCAAAGCAAATAATTAGGATCCCTAACTTATATATTCTATGTATATGGTCTTTTTTTATTATTAAATAATTTAATATTTTAGGATTAAATTATACTTTGGTCATTCCTAAACTTTCAAAACTGTGGTTCCTAATTAACTTTCAATATATTCTATCTAGTAAATAGGTGATCTCTTCAATTTTATTTATTTTTTATTTATTTTTCTTTTGAATTATTGTGCTCATGCTTCCTTATTTTAAAAAAAATAAACATAACAAATGTCATACAAAAACACAATAACATAGAATTACAAAACAATACTTCAACTAATATATATATGGAGATAGTTTAAAAAATGAAAGGGAAATTTTAAATGTATTAAACTACGTATATTTTTGTAAATTCATTTTATTTGGAACTGAAATTCTTTTGACCCTAATTAGTGTTATAAAATTGAAATAAAAAGAAAATAAAACTAATTTAGACCATCAAACAAAATAGGTAATCAATTTGGATTTTGACTGAATGGTGATCAAAAAGACGTAGGTAGAAAGACAAAAAGAGAAAAAAAAAATTGTTTTTTTTTAATAAAAAACTGATTTTAAATCACTTGTGATTTCAAATTCTTCTCTTTCTTTTTGCAACAAACAACGGAAATGATTTAAAAATCAATATGACTTGCAATTCTTTGTAAATCAAGGGTTCAAGGGTTCAAACACGACGTCAGTGATATAAAAAATTTAGAGTTAAAAGATTGTCTCACTGAGCTAAGCAAAGAGTAGAAAATGATTTTTCTTCTTAGAAATGACTTGTCCCCTAATTTTAGCTTAGTTTGAAATTGTCATGGCTGCTAAAATAATTTCTTTTTTTCTTTTTGAAACATATGGCCGCTAAAATAATTGTTGCTAACTATACTAAGCAACCTCGCTTGTAATATAAAGTAAATTAGTGATCCGTAAACTTAAGTTTGAAACCAGAAAAACAACTTATTATTGATAAACTAAAATTAAATTGTTGCGAAGACCAAAATAGACATATAAAATTTCAAATTTTTAATAAGATAATTATTTAAATTTTATATTATTAAAAATTATATTTTGTTTTACTCTAAATTGTTTGATAAAAGATTAAGAAAAACAATTGTTGTGTAGATAAGTTATATTGAATACAATATTATTCCAATTTAAATATAAAATATGTAAGAAAAATAAACTCAATTAAATTAAATAAGAGTAGAAGTAACAAATTAAATTAAAAAAAAAAAACTAATGGTATTGTGATTGATTGTAAGTTATGTTGTTTCAGAATGATCTTGTCCAGGTAGATTGGAAGAAAAAATGGGAATTTAAAAAGTTTGTGAACAAATGTGCCAAATTGATAGGGAAGATCAATTTCAAAAGCTGCAATTTGAATTGAAAAATTGATTTAATTTAAATTAATATATAAATCAGTTTTACAATCACTAAAAACGATTAAACTTCTTAGTAATTATTTCCGGAAGTCTTCGAAATTAATACCAAAAGGGCATTCATCGATCAATCCTAATTTTGTACGGCCTACATGTATAAAAGGTATTAAAAACGGTAGTTTTTAGGGATCTTCGAGGTCTAAAATTTTTCGTGTCGAAAACGACGTAGTATCGAAGATATGAGACCTTGTAGTATTACTTTCTATAAAGTATTGTATTTGAGTCCGGTCTTATATTAATCATTATGTTCTTCAGTCGACCCCAATTATAAGAATAATTTTAAAAATAAATTTAGGGTTTAGAATATGGGGTCTTATAGTATATTGGCTATACAAACTTTTGTTTCTCTAGGTGGATTCTTAATTAGAAGAAGAATAACTTAGATTCGGTATCTTCAAAAGTTGAAGCTAAATTGGTGCACTCACTCAATGAAGTCTTCCAATTCGAAAGATACTCATTTTGCTGGTTTAAATTGGTAAAGATCGAGCACCGATCCTCTATTTTAAACCTCGAAAGAGCAATTGTCGGGAATAGCAAGACAAAGACTCTTTTTCCTATGTGTTGTGAAAACTGAACTCAAGTCTTGGACCTCCAACTATCTTTCTTTCTAAATAATGTACTTAATTACATATATAGTTATTTATAGGTGAATGAATACATTAAATTTCTTTTAATTATAAAAGTGAACAAATAAAAATAAAGATAATTTATAAAATAAAATTGAAGGACAAAAATGTAATAAGAAATATCTTACGAGAATCTTGAAAACTCATGTTTAGAGGACATCAAAAACTCCTTAGACGACTCAATACTCGCATCCTAAGATATCCTATATTTCTATAAAACAAATGCAGGAAAACTTAAAAGTCAATCTCATAAAAAAAACTAATCAAATACAATACAAGTAGGTCACAATGAATGAGTCATAGTTTAACCGAACTAGACTATCGTGGAAATATATGGGTAGAGGCGTCGGGTTATTGGAACTTGTGAGCAACTAAAATTAAAATGGTAATTGTTAATCTAAGTTGAGTCAAAAGATCTAGGTTTCATCTTAACCAATTTATGGAGCAAGAGAATATCAATTATAATAAATAACAAAGCGATTGTATAATATAGAGAGCACAAGAGAGACAGCTAGCTAAATTATTTGTGAACTTACAATGACATAATTTGGGAAGCAGAAGAAGAGGTTTATGGAGAGAAAAACCAAGCACGTCGTTTCTCCTTAAATGTTCCATCTTCAGACACAACACAAATAATGTGTGTTTGTTACTTTTAATGCCTTGGCTTTCGGTCAAACCAACAGGGCAATTATTTTCAGGTTCATTGAATCTAGACACACTTTCAAATTCTTGATCTTTCCCATTGATTTTAAATTACTCATTAAATATAGTTGACGTTACAAATTACAATAATTAATTGGCTCCTTCATTATTGTAAATATTTAATTTATATGTTAAACAGGACCAATCTAGGGGAGGAGTTTCTCCTTTTCCTCTCCCTTCCTAAACACATTTCCTCCTTCTTCCAAGAATTTTGCCATGTGTTCCATGTTATTGATCTTTGGAACCTTTTGGGTACGTAGAAAGGTTAAAATCTATTGCTCAAGTGTGTTGGGACAAGTCTTTGTATTTTAATAATGATACGGCGATATTGTGCTTTTGGTTTCACTAAAAAAAAAATATTAATGAAAATGTTGTCGTCGTTTATATGTCATAGTTCTCATTTTCTAACTGATGCGAGACCTTATTCACATTTTCAATAGGATTAAAACGTTGGTTTATAAAGGTGGTTTCAAATCTCAAAAGTAGTTATCATTAGGATTGTACTTACGTCTTCAAATGGCAAAATTTGTAGGGAAATGTGAAGGCGACTAGGTGCCAAGATGACAAAAATATACTACATCCTTTTTCATTTTCAACCATTTTCTTATTACATATTGATTAGTTGAGGAGCAGCTAATTGAGATAGGATAATATAGATCAGAATGTGTGAACATGTACTTATTATTGATCATGTCATTGTCTTAATAATAACTTTGAATCAATAAAGAGCCGAGTATTAAAGACGTGGACACCTAAATTAAAGATTCATAAAACAAAATCATGACACGGCTTATCTTCTTAAAAACTCATAGAAAAATAAAGTCAAATGCATTAATACTTATGGATCTGATTATATATATTGAATCTATCTTGTGTATCACAGATGTTCAAACAATCAAGTTGAATATAAATACTATAACTGATTGGAATCTAGTTGTGTTTATATATTTTTCTCAAACAAAAAAGACATATCAAAACGAAGATGAAGGATGAATTGAATGGAAGAAGAAAAAAAAGATTGGAGGAGATAATTGGGAAGAAAAAGAAAAAACCTAGTAATTCGGTAGTTGCCGATTAGGGTTTGAAATGGGTGTTGGAACGCTGTGATGGAGAGAAGGATGACGGTTCTGTAGCTTTAGCAAATGCTCCATATATGGTTGGCTGTTCTTCGGATTCAACGAGGTGTTAGGTTCATTGAATCTAGACGCCTTTTGATCCAACTTTTAAAACAATTAATTAGTTTATAGTTAAACTATTTTAATATAACAAATATTAAAATATATTATTTTTATATATATAAATGTCTTGTGGCTGTGACGTAAAAGTTACATTTTTTATGTACACTAGTAGAAATTCGGTTTATCGTGACGTTTTTTTAACGTCACAAAAATCTTTCGTGACGTTTTTAATGCCGTCACATATACGCCCATCACGAAAGGTATACGAGACGTTTAAAAAACGTCACAAAAATTAGCACACGTGACAGTTAATTACCATCATGAAAGACATAGACTTCCATGACGTTCATAAAACGTCATGAAAAATGATTTCGTGACGGTGATACAAGGTCACGGAAAGACCTAGAACAAGGAGAAAAGGTCACGTGACATCCTTTCGTGACGTTTTTTAAACGTCACGAAAAGAATATTTCGTGACGGTCGATAATCGTCCTAAAAAATATTTTTGTGACGATTTAAAAACGTCACTAATGATTTCATTTTGTAACGATAAAAAAAGAGTCACAGAAAATGTATTTAATTTTGATTGTAGATGTCGCGTAATAGAAATATCATATAGTCAAATTGTCGATCGAACACGCAAATATATTAATTTAGATAACAAAGTTGAACTATATTAAACATGAACAAGGAAGCTAATATATTAATTTAGAATATACTAGTATTCTCAAACACAAATTACAAAATTACATAATTAAACATGTTCCCTACACACCAACCCCGACAATGAAACTCATCTATCAATTAGTTGCATTCCTAATTGTCGATGTCTTTGGGATCGTGAAAGATCTAATGATAAAACAATACCCAAGTTAGATAAATGAATAACAAAAGATAGATAAGGTAAGAAAACCACTTTCTAAAAAAAATTGCAAATGATCATGATATCTTCAAGTTCTCTCACTCAATTATTTGCTTTCTTTAAAAAATAAATAACATAAGTTTACAGCTAAATATACTTTTTCTTTAAGTCCAATCCTTCGTATCTTAAAGAAAAAAAAAACAACTTAAATTTATAATTTGCAAGATTGAAGAATAAATAAATTACTCCCTAGATGGGATATGGGGGCAAATTTGAAACTAATTACAAAAATGATAAAGGGGCAATTTAATTATATAATTTAGTCTAAAATGATAAATGGCATTTTATAATAATTCAGTCTAAAATTTATTTCTATCAAATAGAAATTTAGTAGTTCAAGGAGTAAGAAATTATTTTCTACCAGCATTGTTTATTATATTATGCAGAGGGATAATCAAAATATTATTGTATTTTTATACTTACCTAATGCTTGAGAGGAGATGTGAAGTTTGAAAAAAAATTCCAAATTTTTTATTTTTCAAAAAAAATGGAAAACTAAAAGAAAACATCATTTTTAATTTTAATATTTTCAAATAGAAAGATTTAAAATTGGGTTCAAACTCCATGATGGCCACTTAGGAATTAGTAACTCTTATGTGCTTTTCGATATCAAATATTGTAGGGTCAGACGGTTGTCCCGTGAGAGTAAGTGAGCCCGGACACTCACGGATATCAGAAAAAAAAAGTAGATTTAAAATAAAATGATTATTATACGGACATAAGTTTTATCGATTTTTTCAGTACAACAAGAAATAAATGGATCCAAACATCTTACCTTTTGGGGAGTGAACAATATATTAATAAGTTGAACTATGTTTATGTCAACCAGGTATTATATCAATTTTTTTCAAGTTAAATTATATGTGGAGGTAGAGATCTGAACCTCTAACTTTTTCGTCGAGATTCTGATATCTTGACTTGTTGAGAAGATTAGCCATCGCTTTTATACCTTTTCGCCATGCTGAAACGACATCAATATGACCATATATTAATTGTATCTAATTCATTTAATTGGATACCTTCCCAAGGAAAAAAAACAAAAGAAAAAATTCATTATTGGATTCGCCATATAAATTAATGTGACGGAAAATTTAACAATATCGCCAATGCGTGCATGGCGTGGGAAGATTCTAAACTAAAACCGACTTTTTACCAAATTATTATTTCTTTTTGGTGCTAGGTTAAATAAATTAATTTTCTTAAGAAAAATTAAGGAAACGGAAGAAATTTAGTCGTTTTCTTTTTTATTTTTCTTAGTATAACATGTGGGGTGAGGAAATTCGAACTTACCACCTTTTGATCGAGTGTAGGTATCTTAACTCGTTGAACTATATTTAAGTTGGTGGAGTTCAGTCGCCTTGGAAGCTTTGATTAAACTCAGGTTAGTTGACTCAATTTTTATAAGATCCAAATTATTTTTAATTAACAGTATTGAATAAAATCTACCCGTATACTAATCTGAGCATAGTTCAAATGGATAAAAACATTTATTATCATAGAAATATCGACGTTTGATCCTCAATCCTATAATCATTGAGCTAAAAAACAAAAATCTTTATCAAGACTAATACACCTACGACATTCTTAATTAAATTTTATGAACCTACCTACCCTTACCCCATCTAGATATTGCAATTGCAAATTTATGTAATTAACTTTTTTTTTTCTTTTGGGATTCATTTATGTAGTTAACTTTAAATAGTTATATTAATTTATAAATCTTTATGTCTAACGTTAACATGTCTTATTTATTCATGTCGAGGAAATGTCGAGGTTACAGTTTGGTGTGTGTGGTGCTAACCTGCTATTTTCAACTCCCAAAAATATCTCAAAATGTAAAACAATTTTTATTTTTTATTTTCATATAATCGATTTATTATTACATAAGTATATTATTATTCAATTATTTTATTATTTTTTAGTTATTGTGAATTTTTTTTTCTCCCATGAATTTTTAAAAGGTTCCAATTACTTCTATTTGAATTATCTAGATGTTGTCTTACCTAGTATGTAAAAGGAGGATGGACAATCAATCCTATTTCTGGATTCAATATAAATAATAACACAGGAAACACCTTAAAATAAATCGGTATGTTTTTGCGATTTTATTTTTGAAATTGGATAAAAATACTCTTATCTCGATATTAATTTAATATGTTATTGCCTATTTTGAACCTAAATGTAAATTAACTTTTTTTTTCTCTTAACCCCCAAATAAAAATTTCAAATCTAATGAATATGGAAATTTTGATCTGATTGTTAATATGATCTCATTACTAATAAATAGTTATCAAGTTATCTCAACCAAGAAGCTAGCAGGATCTTTAGAGATTCTAGTCCCATTTACAAGTCAATAATCTTTCTAATAACTTAGCCTATGCTCTACATTATTACTTTTCCTTAGAAGCATCAAAACAAGAAAAATATCTGACTTTTGGAAAACCAATTATTAAAAAATCCCCATTTGATGTACTTGTTCATATTATTCAATGAGAAAGGCCTATCTTAATTTTTACTTGGTACTTCCATTTGTATCAAGACTTGTTGCAATGTTGAAAACAAGGTTTATTAATTCTAAAACTTTAATTAACAGGACTTATAAAGTGAAATGTTTTCAACTTCCAAAGAATTTATGAGTACATGTGAAAAAGAGAAATTCCAACTTTAAAGTGTACTGTCAATACCATCTCTAAGTACAAATGTTGGAACTTTTAATTCTATGTAAAGTTGGGCAACATATTTCAATAATTATATACAATCTTACCATTTTGTTTAATGTGGGTCAAATTAAAAGTGATCAAATCTAGTAGGCCACAAGCTTTCCTTGGAGATAACTATTTTACGTAGGGTCGAAAGTGGGAACTCAATAGAATATTATAAAAAAAGATAAAATTAATTATGATTTCAATATATTAAATAGTCTACTTTCACTAAAGTAACGGTTTAGTCCCTAAATTTTAGTTTCTAAGGATTTAGTCCTTATACTTTCATTAAAGTAACAATTTGGTCTCTAAACTTTAGTTTGTAACGATTTAGTCGCTTTAAATTTTGTAACAATTTAGTCCTTATCGTAAAAAATCTTACTAAAATTAAGTGGCAAGTTTTATCATATAACAATTTAATCTTTTTAATTTATAAACATATTTAGTCACTCATTGGTTTATCAATCTATATATATAAGAAATTTAACAAAAAAAAAAAAAATCCACGATAAGGACTAATTAAATCGTTACAAACTTTCAAATACAAATACTAAATTGTTACATATTAAAGTTTGGGGACTAAAGTGTTACAAATTTGAAAGTACATTAACTAAATCGTTACGAATTAAAGTTCAAGAACTAAATCGTTATTGTAACGAAAGTACAGGGATCAAAAGTATTTTTTAACCATTAAATAACCAAAAATTCGATCTTAGTTCAATGGACAAGATATACAACTATTACCGGTCCTAACGTCGATGGTTCGCTCTCCATTCTTCCCTCGGTCTCAATTGTTGAACTATATATATACATATAGACACACACTAAATAACCATTAGCCTTGGTGTTACCCATTTTTTGGGGACACATTTTTTTCTCCTTATTTGAGGAAGGCAAATAGTATAATAATATTTTGGAAGGATGAAGAGTATTTTTGCCCATTAAAGTCACTATTAAAAATTTTCATCGTAGATTTGAAAATTATAAAACCACTAAAAATATTTAAACTGCTTTTAGGAAATGCTTCTTTCAAAAGTATTCGAAGAAGTGTTTACACTGGAAAGCACTGTTTTTCAAAACTCATTATTACAAACAGACCCTTTAATTTGTTCTTTTCTTAGTTGTTGGTACTGTTTATGCATAAAAATTAATATTAAAATTAACCTTTTTTTTTGTTTAATTTATGCAATTACTTATTAAGAATAAAATATTCCAATAGAAACTTCCTACTACGCTTACTAAATGAGAGGTAGCTGGTTTTTACTAAATAAAAAATATATCCTTCACAACATATTATATACCAGGTAAAAAAATAAAGGAAAAAAGAAACTAGCTAATCATTTTGTGTGCAAGACATGTTTGGATACAATTTAACCTATTAACATGAAGTAGTGACAAGTTTCCCAAAATATATATATACACATTATATTATATACACCAAATAGACAATAGGATCCATATATTTAGTTAATTTTAATCCAAAGGTATGAAAGCAAAATAAATTCTTACTTTAATGTAAGAAGAAATGTGAAGAAAGAAGGAAATAAATAAAAAGAAAAGAGTCTCAAGCTACTAAACATTTGAAAGTACTTAGATGCTTACTTTTATCACCCATATTTTGCTCTGTATATATTTATTTATTATGTTTTTTATAGGTGCTGACTATATTTTTTTTTTTTCAAATACCCAAATATGTTATGTGTAAATTGATGTTATTTCTTTAAAAAAAATCAAAAATCCAAATATTTTAGAGAGAACTTGTCAAATGATACTACATAAAATATATATATATATATATATATATATATATATTTAAGTGCCTAGATAGCACCACTTTTTGCTAACCACTATAAAATTTTTGACAAATAGAAGAGCGAAATGCATAAAAAGAAAAATTGCGAGATATATACCTTAACCATTTGAGTTATGTTTGGTTTAGTGAAAAATTCATAAATTTATTAAACATGAAATTGGAAAGTCGTATTTTACCGTAGAATTTGTTGTTGGTGGTTATATTTAAATAGGAAAAACATTAAAGAAAAAGCTCAATAATTTCCCGAAAGAGAAAGTAAACGATTATGTATTAGGAATGAATAGTAATCCATGTACATTATTATGAAAACCTCACTCTCCTCTCTCGCTCTAAACCGTTGACCTTCTTTTTATCACATCTCCAACTCCCATTATAAATCCTCCTCGCTTCCCCCGCCCTCACACCAAAACAAAATCTAATCACATTATTTGCTTTCTTCTCTCTTCTCTTCTCTTGCTCGGCTCGCCGCACACACACTCCCGAGAATGAGTGGACGGATCGTGTACGACGAGGCGATGGCTGAGAAGGTGGTGATGGGGCAGTCGGGGAGCGACGCGCCGCCCCCAAAGGTCGGGGTACCGCCGAGGAAGAACGCATGGGAGGAGCTGAGATGTGTGGTGGCAGAGACATTCTTCCACGACCAACCTCTTAGGCACTTCAAGGACCAGTCCAAAAGAAAGAAGGCAGCGCTGTTTGTGC
This sequence comes from Momordica charantia, assembly GCF_013281855.1. Classification (NCBI taxonomy): domain Eukaryota; kingdom Viridiplantae; phylum Streptophyta; class Magnoliopsida; order Cucurbitales; family Cucurbitaceae; genus Momordica; species Momordica charantia. Next base: position 42,323 of record NW_028275287.1, read on the forward strand.
AAGGGATGTTCCCCATATTCCAATGGGGAAGAGAGTACAGTCTGGCTAAGTTCAAAGGGGACCTTATTGCTGGCCTCACCATTGCCAGCCTCTGTATTCCTCAGGACATTGGTTACGCCAAGCTCGCCAGTCTCCCACCCCAAATCGGACTTTGTAAGTGTCTATCTAGTCTTTAACACATCTTTGAAATTTCAATTTTGTGTTTAGTTAGTCTCTATATGGCTAAATTAGTTCGGCGTGCGAGCAACTTGAGTGTTGGATTGGATCAAAGTTAAAATAATGAAGTTATAGGCTCATTCCATACAAAGTTGAGCTCCCAAGAGGCACTTTGGTTGACAAAGGTTTGGATCTCTTGGTCATACCGTTTTAGAAGTTTAAAGTTAGAATCTTTTAGTGAACTTAATACAAAAAACCGTTCATTTCTTCGGAGTTTGGGTCTTGGGATTGAGGCGAGTGTCCCTAGTATAGAGGAGCAAAGTTCTAACTCCCGGTTATCAAAATAATAATAATAATAAAAATACATACGCATAACCTTCCAAATTTAGAGATTTATTAAAAACATTTTAATTGCGGACCAAATCTACACGTAGAGGAGAGAACACCCTGTTGCAAGCTATTTTGTTTTTCTTAATAAAAGGAAGAAAAGAAGAGGTTGTTATCTTTTTCTTTCTATTACTCGTTGAAAATTTAATTACGAAAAGCAGTTTAGGATAGAAAGTATTATCTATTAACATAAAAGATTAAATTTAACATAATCTATTAGTTAAATTAAGACTTTGGATTCTTGTGTTTCCAGACAGTAGTTTCGTTCCGCCACTGGTGTACGCGGCAATGGGGAGCTCAAGGGATATCGCGATCGGCCCCGTCGCGGTCGTGTCGCTTTTGCTCGGGACGCTGCTGCAGAAGGAGTTCGACCCGTTGAAACAACCCGAGCAGTACAGGCGCCTGGCTTTCACGGCGACTTTCTTCGCCGGAGTAACCCAGTTGGCTCTAGGGTTTTTCCGGTTGGGGTTCTTGATCGACTTTCTGTCACATGCCGCCATCGTCGGGTTTATGGGCGGCGCCGCCGTCACCATCGCCATTCAGCAGCTGAAGGGTCTCCTCGGCATAGCAAACTTCACCAAGAAAACTGATATTATTTCTGTGATGCGCTCGGTTTGGAGTAATGTGCACCACGGGGTAAGTTTCTTCCCTCCCTAAAATTAAGCTGGCCCTCGCCGGTTTATTATTCCTTTCTTAATTTCTTTGTTCTTATTTTTATGGTAGCTTATATATTTGGTTGATATGTTTATTAAACAAAGTTGACGAATTTAGCATTACATGACAAAATAAAGGACAAAATTCAATACGACTTCTTTTCGAAACAAAGTAACAGTCTTATGATAATTAACTGTCTAGCTTTATTTTATTTATCATTAATTTTTCTTTTACCATTTTACGAGAGTAGTTACTTATAACTTACTCAAATTTAGAAGCACGTATAACAAGTTTAAGGAAATATATTTATTAAAGACTTTTTTTTTGTTTGTGGGTTGGCTTGCAGTGGAACTGGGAGACTATTCTCATAGGCGTCTCATTTTTGGCCTTTCTTCTTGTTACCAAATACATTGTAAGAGCTTCATTCTCCTTAATTAAATTTTGACATTCATTATTTATTTTTGTATTGGTAAGACTTTGGTGTTTAATTTATAACATGTTGTTGATTTTAATGTACAGGGAAAGAAAAATAAGAAACTTTTCTGGATACCCGCAATCGCTCCCTTAGTCTCGGTTGTACTCTCTACATTTTTTGTCTACATCACTCGTGCAGATAAACATGGAGTACAAATTGTAAGTCCTTTTATATGCTTTTTTATTATTTTGAGTTCAATAATTGTTAGATGCTGATTGAACCATGAAATTTTGGGATGATTATATAGGTCTTTAATCCATGTAGCAATGTTTTAATGTTTAATGGGTAATTATACTATTTATCAATTAGGAGTATTATTATATGTGACATATTTAGAATAGGGTATGTCTGCATTAATTTTGTAAATAAATTAGTTGAAGAATTTAATATTTTACAGATTTTGCATATTAAAGATGTGTTTGAAATTATCTTGGCGTCCAAGGACATGATAAAACAACACGAAAATAACTAAAGATTTTCAAGTTTAATATTTGTTTAATAACAATTTATTGCCAATTAATTTTATGTTTAATAAAAACATATTTATTGTGGATGCATAGTTTTTTTTTTTATTTATTTAGAAATAAGAGAATATGTGTTGGTTGTACATAAATAAATATGGTGTAACATTTTCAGGTGAGAAACATAAAAAAGGGAATAAATCCATCATCCCTTGATGAGATATTCTTCCATGGAGACTATGTTGCCAAAGGTTTCAAGATTGGAGTTGTTGCTGGTTTGATTGCCCTAACGGTAGACCTTCATTGTTTCATTTTATATATATATATATATATTTTTTTTTCTTCTTCTAATTTTTAACATATTTTTCAAGAATTGCGATAAAAATGACCCATAAAAGTCGAGGTTCGAATGCAAGTCGTAACATTAGAAACACCATTTACAAACATAAAATTTTGAAAGAAATAACATTCCATTAGATCTAAAATTAGGTTATTTGTGTTACTAGGCGGGGATGACATAGTACTTGGACTTTGAGGTACTACGATCTCAAGTTTGAACTTTGCGCTGGTCATAAAATTGTTCCGTCTAGACAACAAATTCTGATTATAGAGATATGCTAGTATATAAGTCACACGACATCGATTATGGAAAACAAAAAAGAAAATTATAATTTGGAAAACAGTGTCTTGAAAAGTGTTTCCAAGTGTGTTTCTTTTTATGATTTATATTTTAAATTTCAAAAAGGCATTTTTGTTTGAACTTTAGGAAGCTGTGGCCATTGCAAGAACATTTGCAGACCTAAAGGACTATCAGATCGATGGTAACAAAGAAATGATGGCTCTTGGAACCATGAACATTGCTGGCTCCATGACTTCTTGCTATGTAGCCACAGGTTTTCCAAACATAAACATCATTATCTTCTCTTCTATTCTTTATTCTTTTCTGTCTTTTGTTGAATCCTTCGAGCTTTGCTATGGTGGTCGATGAAGGATCGTTCTCCCGGTCAGCGGTGAACTACATGGCCGGCTGCAAAACACCGGTGTCGAACATAGTCATGGCCTGCGTCGTTCTCCTAACCTTAGAGCTCATCACACCGCTTTTCAAATACACCCCTAATGCCATCCTGGCCTCAGTCATCATCTGCGCTGTCATTGGCCTCATCGACATCGATGCCGCTATTTTGCTATGGAAGATTGACAAGTTCGACTTCATCGCCTGCATGGGAGCTTTCTTTGGCGTCATCTTTGATTCCGTTGAGATTGGCCTTCTCATTGCGGTAAACTAAATTTCATTTCTTTATCTATTCGCTTGATCATCTTATAATGCGAGAATAACCCTCGTTCAAATAACATAATCTAACAGGTTAGTCTATCGTTGTTCAAAATCCTGTTGCAAGTGACGAGACCGCGCATTGCATTGCTCGGGAAGCTCCCGAAGATCGCCATTTTTAGAAACATTTTGCAGTACCCAGGAGCAAATAGGGTTGCTGGAGTTCTGATGGTTAGGGTTGATTCTGCAATATACTTCTCCAATGCCAACTATGTTAAAGAAAGGTACTTTTTACTTCCACTTTCATTTCTATTTCCCTCTCGGAAACTTTGAAGAGTTTACAGATCCAAGATTTTCTTTCTACAATAGTAATAGTAAAAGTTAGAGAAGAAAAATAAAGGTAATAAGGAAAATTGTACCAAGCTCCAATAGAGTAATCTCTATTCATTATATAAGCATCAAGCTGCATTAGAGGAAAAAAAGAAAAGGGTAATTTGTACAGGGCTAGTGAACCGGCCCAACTAGCAACTAGAGCTGTATGCATTATACAGCAAACGATGCTATTAAATATTTTGATTTAAGTTTTTTTCTTTCTAAGAGGTGGAATAGAATAACTCGATTGAAGCATAACGGTCATAGCAATTAATTCTAGTCTACTATCTTTTCACTGCCTCGAAAAGGATTTCTCAATATTGATGAAAATTACATGATAAGAAAACAAAATTTAACAGCTTCTTCATTCTCCAACTTGCCCACTTTTTGGATGGCTAAAAAAATCGTACGAAAATTTTTTATAGGGATAAAAATTAAAAGTTCAAAAATACAATTAGTTTCAAGAACTTATTACACACTTTTGAAAATTTAGAGACTTATTAGATACAAATTTAAGGACTAAACTTGTAATTAATTTAAATTCTACAAGTAGTCATTGCTGCTAGAGCATATTTGATAACAAAATCTCTCATCTATTTCAGGATACTGAGATGGCTGGCAGACGAAACAGAAAAGCTAGGAGACCAATCTTTGCCGATCAAAGTTGTGGTCGTCGACATGTCTCGTAAGTAAAACGGCCAAACTGATAAAAGCCGTTCTCATATATGCATCGACGATGATGATTGAAAACTAATACTACTTGTGTGTTTCTTCTGTGCAGCGGTCTCCGATATCGACACGAGCGGCATCCACGCCTTGGAAGGATTGCACACCCATCTACAAAAGAAGGAACTTGAGCTTGCCCTTGCAAATCCAGGTCCAGTGATCATGGAGAAGCTCTTAGCTGCAAACTTCGACGAGCTCATTGGACCAAACAACATTTTCCTTAGTGTCAACGAAGCTGTCAAGACTTATGCCCCAAATGCTGCTCTTGATCCTTAAAAACTACCAACGTTTATTGCACCAATTATCTTCACTGTCTTGATGTTGCTCGCTCTTGTAGTGTACAGTTTATCAGCTATATACAGACATTTTATTGTCCTTTGTTTCAATGTGTGTACATTTCTTTTTGGTTTCATACTTGAGGGTTTTAAAAACTGTTGTGTACAAACGCTCATTTTTTTGTTTGCTTTGTTTCTATAATGAAAGTTTAAATCTTATTCTTACCTAAAAAAAATTGTTGTTTTAGTTTGTTTCGTATCTAGTCAACAAATATGGGTGGAGATTTTGACAAATTGGAACTTTTTCAATGTATTTTCTCTTGGTTTAGTTGATACATATATACAGAAATTGTTCTAAACCACAAAAGGAAACAAATAGAGGAAAGGAAACTAAAATCCCTAGAATTCAGAGATTTCATACCACATCAGATTTGAATCTCAAATTTCACACAACATATATCTCTTTAATAGTATTTAAGCTATGTTAATGTTTGACTATTTTAATTTGTTTTTTATTGGGACGAGGAGCTTTGTTACAGGAAAAACAGTTTTTTAGTCCAACAATGATATGTGAGATGTGAGGGGTAAAAATGTGAACTCCCAAACTTTTAATATATGTCTTATTTGGAGGGTGAATATATATGAGTATGGGGAGTTATTATGTGATTCTCATATGGGCCCAGAACTCTAATATGTTATTAGGCTATATATATATTTTGAAGTACCGAAAATATATATACTCCATAAGATTTGGGGATCGTGTCACATTTACTGTGCTAAACAAATAAATTAAATACAAAAACTAACTCCAACAATCCATATCCTTAAAGATATACCCAACGTATGCTTATTCTTTGGAAAAAAAGAAATCCTAGAATCGAGTTCGAAGAGGTTCGAGCTTGGTTGTCCGATGTCGAGAAAGGGTGGGTAACACGAATTTTACTACGATCAAGTGTGGGTCAGTGTCGAACGTAACTAAAAAGTTGTTGCTCACGACGGGATCAAAAGTAGTGTTGTCACAAATTTGAGGGTCGACGTTCGAGTTTGCACTATCCGTGGGCTATCGCCGATGAGTTTGTGGGTCACAGAGAATGCTTCAGATCTTTAGTGTCGAGCTGCTGTTGCAAGAATCGGTCACATATCTGAACGTCAGAGTCGTGAATCGAGTCATCGGAGTTCGCGTTGTCCGTGGGTTATCTCCGATAAGTTCGTGGGTTGTCAGAGAATGCTTCAAATCTTGGGTGTCGAGCTGTTGTCGCAAAGGATCCACCACAGATCTGAGCGTCGGAGTCGTGAATGGGGTTGCTGGAGTTTAGGGTGTATGCGGGTGTTGTCGCTGCTACAAACTCCCGCTAGTGAAGGACTAGATCTCGACGTCAACTGTTGGGATAATGGAGCCAAAACAGATGACCCATGTCCTAAAAGGATTTTCAAACACTACTACCAATTCCTACAAGGGGTAGGATATTTTGTTTTCCTATAAAGATTGAAATATTTGACCTCTTATAAATAAAACTCTTTTATTAAGGTTTCATTTGTACAAAGTCCAAATAAGAGAGACTTGAGTAGTTGTAGACATTGTATGAAAAAAGAGTTTGTATGTCGTTGGTTTAGTGAGGGTATTTCCAATTGTGTAATCCTAGGTAACCATTGTTAACGTACTTAGAAGCACTACTAGAATTTTGGGTTTTTGTGACGTCCATGAATAGTAAAATACTGTTGAAAATTATTAAAAAACGTCACGAAAGGTAAAAAACTCATTTTTGGAAGGAAAAAATGGAGATTTCCGGATTTTTGACCTTTCGTGACATTTTTTAACCGTGACGAAATGGTCGTCAAAAAGTTGATTTTTTGTGACGTTTAAAAAACGTCACGAAAGATTGAGGCGCGTTTTTTTGCAGGAAAAGATGTAGTGTTCCGAATTTTTTACTTTTGTGATTAAAAAAATAAAAATTGTGTTGATATTTCTATCTTTTTTTTATATATATAAAGTTAATATTTCCATCTAAAAAAATCCAAAAAATAAAAAATACGAAGTCCAAGTTATTTCCTTCCCTCCCAAAACTTCCCAAATGAATTTCCCTCCCACTCCAAACAATCAAACCCTTGTCTTCTCCTCTCTCTTTTGGGTCGTAGTTTCTCTTCTCCTCTACACTGTATCTCCTCTCTCTTGGTAGCGTGCGACAACGAGCAACGACGAACCCAAGAGCATTCGTTTGTGCGGTGAACTTCAACGGGCGTTTTACTGAGCGATTGTTTGAGCGGTGATTCTTCTGTGCTTCGTCCTTCACATTTTTCCTTTGGCAAACGCTGAACATTTTCTGGTGAGTTCGATTAGGTGCATAACCCACTTCTTTCTTTTTCTCAAATTTATAGCTTTCTTTCAACTTCGGGTTCAATTGGCCTAGCCCTCTCTGTTATCTTGTGCTCTTTCGTTCTAAATTCAAGTTTGAAGGTTTGTCAGGTGAGGTATTTGGGGGCTTCTAGCCTTGTACGTTGCCCTTTTAATGCCCTAATTTAGAGTGTTGTTAGTGAATTTTTTCTTGTTTTGTTTGAGATTTTTTTTTTTTAATTTTGGTATGTCAGCATATCAGATTCCTAGTTTATCTCTCCAAGTTTTGGTTACTAATACTCTATTTATACATCGTTACTACTATTAATTTCATTTGTCTTTTGTCTAAGGAAGTTGATTGTCGGATTGTTGTTCATTTCAAGTATTCAATTACTGGTATTCTTAGTGTCAATGGAGTATTTCTAGGTTAGTTTGATAGTGATGAACTTTCTAATCAATCAAAAGTCTTTATATGTTTTATGAGTTTAAAGGATGTTTTTGACCATTGAAGTGAAAGGATAGGACTTAGGAGTTAGTTTAAAGTTCGCAGCTTACAATTTGTATTTGAAATTATATGCAATGCCTTTGATGTCAGATGATATGGAAATTATATTCCAAAAGGCACTTGATCTTCAGAGAAGTGGTGTTGTAAGCAAATTTCACTATCACTATTATTATTATGAATCATAAAGTTAGTCTTCAATTGTGCCAATTTAGATCTTGAACTTAAAAAATTTTAAATATATTATTAAACTTTGTATTAGGATTCTATGATGTCCTTGCTGTTGAAATTGCCCTAATTTAAGCTATTACAAAAGCTGTTAGAAGACGGTCCCTCAATGAGTAATTAAAAGAGAAATGCCTTAAATGGGCAAACTGTACAACTGTACATATTTACCTCTCTGACTCCACCTTCTTGAATAATATTAATGCTGACCCCAAGTCATTTTTCTTCCAAGATGTTTGGAATGATTCAAATGCTAATTGCATATCATGGAACGTGTATCATCCATTGTCATCTCGAGAACAAACTTCCTTTTTATTCTTCATTTGGTTGTGCAAGAGAAGTTCTAAGGTTAGTTTGGTCTCCTTTCTAGATGATTTTTGTTTCTTAAGTAGACTTCTATTAACTTTTTGTTTGCTGCTCTATTTTCTATCATCTTTCAATTATCACATTTACTTTATGTCCAGTTTATTTTCCTTTTGTTTTTTTTTTTTGAGTGTTTTTTTATACATGACTTCTTATTGAGATTAACTTCAATTCAATAGCTTAGACATATACAATGATTGTTTTTCATTGTGGTAGTCATTCTTATTCTTTACAAAAGCCTATTTCTCTTATTGAATAGATTTATTTCTTATACTTTTGAATACATTACTATTTGGAGGTTCACCAATGTTCAAAGACTTCAAGAGAAGGTTACGTAGCGACTTGAAGAAGATTATGGAAAGTCGAATCCTTGCTTCTGAAACTAGACTAGGAGGGAAAGCAAAGGTGATAATTGTTATATGGCCATTATTTTGATCTGATTGTGAGATTATATGTTTTTTTTAACTTAACCCAAATCAGAAATTACTGAAAAGTGATTCCCATGTAGTTGTATTTTTTTTTTCCTGATTTTGTTACATCCAATCTGGAATTTGTTATAGTTTACAAGAATGGTTCAATGGAGAGTTTGTTAGTTTAGCCCAATTGGTTACTATGGTATGGTTTGTTAAATTTTAAACCATTTTTTGTGGACAAGTGTCCTACATAATCTTGGTAGAGTAAATTGTCTTATTCTAAATTTACGCCTTACTCATGCCCAAACAAAGCCCGATCTGTGATACCCACACCTTTTTGTCATCAAATCTACAAGTCTCAACACTTTCGCCATCGTTTCAGCAAGGTTTAGTGGGTAATGACCCTTTGAACACCATTTTAGATTCAACTTTAGTAGCCAAAACTGAGTTGTAACATGTTGATTTTACCTTGTTGCCTAGGTTTCAATCCGACTCAAGAAGTTAGGAGCGTTTAGTATGAATGACATGTTTTAATCTATGTTTTTTATCTCTTAATGCGCGTTGGATATTGTTGCTAGATGTTTCTTTATGAATGTTGGATGTTCTGGATGGATATGATTGATTCTAGTTGTTTATAATTGTTTGATTATGCTCTGTTATGACTACAGTCACTGTAAAGCATTATATTTTTCTCGTCAAGTATATATGCATTACAGTTTGAATGAAAATAAATAGTTATTGTTTTGTCTAAATGTTTTCTTTTTGGCAATACAAATTAGCAAAATGATGATATTCAGGTGACTCAATCAAAGATGATCAATGAAGCACAGTGGCAATGACTAAACAAATGGCTATTTATAACTAACTTCTTTAATGTTAAGAACTTTTCTGTTATGCTTGCTAATTGTTGGAACTATTTGCTTGTTTATGGTTGTGATATTTGATGATTTGATCTCCAAATAGCTAACGATTTGAACTAATTTTTTGTGTATAAGTGTAAATGTTGGGCTTTAGCTAGATTTTTCTCGAGACCTTGTTTGTTAAAAATCTCGAATCAAAACTTATATTTATGTGTAATATTTTTCATTAAACTTAATTATAATTGAGTTTTTGTAGTTGTGGAGTTTGCATTATATCGAGTTCCAGTTCTTCCATCTGGAGTCTTTTCCTTTGACCTTGGTTTTTCGTATTTTGCATAATGGTCACCAGTGGAAAGTCCTAAGTTCCAAAGAAGGTTAAGTGACTAGGTCTTTTCTTGTTGTTATTTTTGCTTTCTTGACTTCAGGAATTTCTCTTCTGCTTAGGTAGAAATTGGTATCATTACAAAATAACAACTTCTTATTAATTAGTATGACCAAAGTTCGTTAATCTATATATTTTTTCATGCTTATATTTGACTGCTTCCATGTTGAGTTCCTCTTGTGGAATTCAAATTTTACCATTTTAACTCTATGGTAAATAGTGTGTCTATTATAATATTGAATAATTATATGTTGAGTTTCTATTGTGGTTTTCGACTGAACTGAAATGTTCTTCCGTAATGGTTAAATTACAATCCGAGAAGTTAATTTCTTATTTTAGTTCTTTTCTTGATCCTCAACAAGAGCTTATGATCTTACAGCTCTCAAGTATCAGGGACCCTGCAATCATTTAAACTTCTCGATATGATATGATTATGGTGTTATCGACCTATTTTTCGATCTTCAAATTCATTATGATAATGTTCTTTTTGCAGCTAAAGAACTATCACGATGATTATAGTTTTATTTGCAGAACAAGCAGATCCAAGGGATCATTGCCATTACTTCAATATCAAGTTGCAATATATGAATGCAATGAATTATACAGTTTTAGTCTTCTACTAAATGAACATTTTTTTATAATTATATTTGACTATCGTTTCATTGTCCATGTCCATTTTGTTTGAATTGTAGATTAGATAAATTTGTGAATGAATGATTTTGATTGACACGCTTAAGTATTGTGTTTTAGAATGATTACATCTTGTTTCCCATTATGTTAAGATGAAGAATTAAGTTCAAATTAGTAATCATTAGCATTTGGTTTGAATGTTTGTTTCCAGAGTTAACTTATTTCTCTTAAGTCCATGTTCTAGATTTCTTGTGGAGTTTGGAGAATATTAAATAACAAAAAATCAATGGAAGCAAATGATGGATTTAGAGCAATATGAAAGCTTCATACCTCCAATTCAATTGGTTGGTCTTTAGTTCAAGTGGAAAGGTCTCTTGTATTTATTTTTTTAAACAATTTTTTTGCATATCTTTGTAAGTTACATATTGAAGCTCCTTGTTTTAAGAAAGGTCCTACTGATGATGGTTTTGCTTATGTGGTTGTTGGTGGTTTATTGGCTTCCATAGGAAATGTGTATTTTCAACTACCTTTATCTTTATATTCAATTGTCATGTGCAACGATTCTACATCATCCTGTGACATCAATAGATGTAAAGATATTTTATTAGCCAATGTTATTCACTTGTTATTGATATACAAAATTTATCAATATAAATGAGATAAGACTAATTGATTTTTCTTTTCCTTGAGTGAGAACGATTTTGTCCTTCCATTTCTAAAGCTTCCTTGTTGTTGTTGTTTCTGCTTGTAATATACCATAACCTTGAGTTTGTGAAGCTGAGAAGAAAATGTCTTTCCCTTTTGCTAATAGTACACTTGATAGCTAGGACAATAATCTATATTTATAAAGAAGGTGGTAATTTCTAGCATAAGTCATGCCGAAATTTTATTTTTAGTTTTTTTTTTTATTTGTGTTTGATGAATGAGTATTGAATCCTCTTAGTGAATTAGATATATTTGTATGTTTAGTTTTATTTTAGAGAGATGAATGGTATATCATTTATTTTAGGTAATTAGTAATTGCATGTTTTTTAATGACAGACATTCCATTAAGGAAGCTATGCACATTCCATGAGGGAAGCTATGAAAAATATAAAAACGAACATTTCATTAGGGAAGCTATGAAGCTACGAACATTCTAGGTGGTTCTAATACATGAAAAATAGTTTATATTGAAATGCATTTTTTCTCTAGCCTACTGATTATTTCCAAGTATCTTGAGTCCTAAAATTCTTGAAGGCCTACTATGATATTCTATGTAAAAAGCATAGCAGTCGAAATAGTGTCTTTCACATAATTTAATTACGCTGGACAGAAACAAGCTACGAAGGTAGTCTTCTTAGTGTTTGACTCGAATGTTTGTTTCAAGAGCTATGTCTATTTCAAGAGCTAACTTATTTCTCTTGAATTCATGTTCTAGATTTTTTGTGGAGTATGGAAAAAATTAAACAACAAAAAAGCAATAGAAGCAAGTGATGGATTTAGAGCAATGGAAGCTTCATATCTCTAGTTTAATTGGTTGGTATTTTAGTTCAAATTGAAATATTTCAGAGTCTTGTATTTATTTTTTCAAACAATTTATGTTTATCTTTGTAAGTTAGATATGATTTATGGAGAGATGGGAAGACTAGTATGTGCTATATACAGTACTAAGATTTGAATATATCGATTTCATTTTTATTACTTAGATACAGTTTTTTTTTTGTAAATGTTAGATTGTTTCTGAATGTAGTTTGTGGAGGGAGGGGTGGTCCACGTATTATGTATAGAAGGTGTTAATTATATAGAAGTTTATATATAGAATTGTGGATTGTTGTTGAATGTAGTTTGTGGAGGGACCGAGGGTCTCATACGTATTATAGTTAGTTTTTGAGTTATTATAAAATTTGTACATTCCATGACGCGCAAATAGGGACGTACAAACGATGACGCACAAACTGTGACTCTTTTTTATCGTCACAAAATGAAATCATTAGTGACGTTTGTAAACCGTCACAAAAATATACTTTCGTGAAGTTTAAACACCATCATGAAAGGATGTCACATGACCTCTCCTCCCTGTTCAAGGTTTTTCCATGACCTTGTATCACCGTCACGAAATCATTTTTCATGACGTTTTATGAACGTCGTGGAAGTCCATGTCTTTCATGACGATAATTAACCGTCACGTGTGCTAATTTTTATGACGTTTTTTAAACATCTCGTATACCTTTCGTGATGGGCATATACGTGATGGAGTTAAAAACGTCATGAAAGATTTTTGTGACGTTAAAAAACCTCATGATAAACTGAATTTCTACTAGTGAAGCAAGATAGTAATATCTTGAATGAGATCTCTATTGTAATATTCGCAACTATAGTTGAATCCGTTTTTTTGCAGAAGATTGGACGTAGTCCCAAGATAGGGGTGAACCAGTATAATAACTGTTGTGTTAAGCTTTTCAATCCCTATCTCTTATTCCTTTGTTATTGTTACTTATCTGCTGTTAGCCTGTGGAAGGGGAAAATCAAATAGTTCCTGTTCGAAGAACTTACAGGAGGATCGATTGATTTATATTATTTTTTCCCAACATCAACCACTGTTGCAAATGGTGTCTTGTTGCTGCTTGAGAATGCGTTGGTGCAAGGTTTCTATCGTAGGGTCGTCGCCAACACTTGTTCTCACCAAAGGAAAGAGGAAGAAGGTGGCGACTAGTTTTAGTGAGAGAGAAAGAGAGAGATTCGGGTTTGTGAGGGAGATAAAGGGAGGGAGGGGTATGTGGATTTTGAGGGGGAAAGAAATTAGGGTTTCTTAAATTTGGAGTATAAATCATATATTAGGAGGTTGACAAAAATTTTATTATTTCCTCTTTCTGTAAATTGTTTATTTGTTTTTTAAGTATAGGTAATTTTACAATTTTCACATGGCTCATATCTCTATTTTGACAAATCTTACTTCACTCCTTCACCGTAAGAAGCACTGTACTCCTTACTCTAACTCTGACGTGTCCCATAATAAGAAAACAATGTTGCCTATTGTTTTTTTTTTAATTATTTTATTAAATCTCATAATCTCATCAAAATTTATTTTAGTATTTTTTTTAATTTCTCCATTTTTGCTCTCTCCCTACAACTTCTCATCTACTTTTTCTCTTTCTTCGTCTCCATTATTTTCTCAACTTGATGCAGTAGTGATATTTGGTCATCTCAAGCTATAGTTTAGGGAAACAAGAAAAAAATTGTAGCAACTATAATACAATGTCCCAAAGCTTCTTCAGTTACATATCCCTTTGCAAAAATTGCTACGAACAATTTTTTATCCTGTAAACTTGATCAAGTTGAAGAAAAAGAAATGTAGATGAAGAAAGAGGAAAAAAAAAGTTACACTACTGCTTCGAGTTGAGAAAAAAAATGGAGAACAAAAAGAGAGAAAGAAGGAGGTGAGAAGTTACAGGGAAGAAGAAAAAAATGGGAAGAATCGTCCTACCAATTTTTTAAAATAAAATTAAAAGAGATTTTGGTGAGATTTTGATGATATTATGGGTTTCAATAAAATAAGAGTCGGTTGCAATAATGGCAAAATATTAGGTAAAATAATAAAATTAGCATCTATATTCGAATTTTTCAAATATAACAAATTTTTAAAAAACATGGAGGCCTGTTGCGCCTCTGCTTAATAGCTAGAGGATAAGTGCAAGTGCACACTGTCACAAGTAATAATCTGGAAATATTCCAAGTTCGTCTCCACAGGGACTAGTTTTCTTTTAAAATTGATTTTGTAAATTGTTGGAATGAGCAATCGAGTTCGTGATAAAAATTGGTGAGATTGGTTGAATTACGAAAATCACACGAAAATAATATAATTTAAAAGGCCAACCCCCTACTACTGTTTCGTTCTAAAATGATGAATTACACCTACCAAATGTGTCCGTAATTACACTCAATTTATGCAAACTGGTTCAACTCCTATTCCATACTGCTTTTGGTTTGTTTAGAAGCTTAGGCTAGTGTTTACATATGTCTATACAACTCTAGAATTCTAAATAAATCAAGTGACAACTTACGTTTAACGGGTAAGAGATCATATGTCTAGGATCTTGTTTTAGTTCTTATTTCTAAGTAACTTCCCGTTTTACCTTGATGAGATCCGTTTGACTCTAACCTTTTCAGAATTAAATTCAAACTAATGTGATTTAAATAAGTGGCCAACAAGAAAACCAACTGGATAAATTAAATCAATCAAGATAAGCAAAAGATAGCGTAATACGTCATGCTCACTGATAGATGTAATTTAAATAGATGAACTAAACTCGTAGGAGGGTTCAAGAAACAATTTACCTACTCATGGAATTGAAAGAAATTAAAACACAAGTGAAGATAACAAAATAAAGCATTTTAATTAGAATTGGAAAGAAAGTACAAAATGGAACAAATTGAATTGCAATAAAATAAAATAAACAAGAGTAATTGTAGAAAAATAATTGAAAATAAAACTTAAATAAAAACTACAAAACTAAAGTGGAAAGGAAAACAAATGCATGGAAAATTAGATGTGTAAAAGTGATGCTTGGAGGCTCTTTTTATAGGCTATGGAAGTAACAAGGATTTGAGAAATTCAAGGGAAGTTGGCAACCACTAGTTGTTGTAGAGATATTAGGAACTAATAACAAATCTTGGACCAATTACTTGGTCAAAATTTGTTATTCCCGTTTTGATAATTTAGGCATCGAATGTGGCTGAAGCATTGTGAAGTTGAAACTTTCAAAGTAACTTGACTGCTCATTCTCTAGTAAGTTAGAAATTCTAGTCCTGCAATGTGTCTGACGCATTTTGATCATCAATCTTCACTTTTCCTTAAAAAATAAGCATATTTACACAAATTAGCCTTCATTTAGCTATAATTGAATTCCAAAGTCCCTAATCACAAATTATGCACATTTTCCCTAAATTATATGCTTGAACATACATTTTTCATCATAATTAACTCCCAACTAAGCATACAAACCTAACACTTTTAGCCTTTAATCAAGGCTTATCAAGGCCCAACTTGGAAAATCTCAAATTTACCCTAGCCCAAAAACACGGAGGCCCGGTAGCCCAGTCTTATGGGATGTTGAATTCAATTTCCCTCAGATTTCCACTAATATATACCTCTGATATAATACTGATATCCCTCTGATATAATACTGATATCCCTCTGATATACAACTAATATACCATTGATAAAACTATGATATCTACTGATATAATTTCTTAAATAATGATACGATTTAACATTTATTGATTTTATATTGATATAGCACTAATATATGTCTAATATATATTTGATATATCATTGATATATCACCTGATATACAATTGATTTACTTCTGATATAACTATGTATCTATTGATATAACTCATGATATGATTATATGATTTACCACTTATCTTAACTTGATATGCCTCATATACCGCTAATATAACTATGATGTTTACTGATATAACTTCTTACATAATTATATAATTTATCATTTATTGATTTACTATTCATATATACTTGATATACATCTGATATACCACTGATATACATCTGATATACCACTGATATATAACTGATATACCATTGAAGTGGTCGATCTCTAGCGTTGCTCAAAGAAACGGGGTATTAGTTCGATAAGCTAAATTGGGACTTTCTCTGTAGAGTTTTGTATCAAAAAGGCTTCTCAGACAAATGGATTTCTTGGATCATTGGATGCACTTCCACTGTATCATATTCCATTCTTTTGAATGGCAAACCGAGAGGAAATATTTCAGCCAAGCGCGACATCAGGCAAGGAGACCCACTTTCCCCTTTTCTCTTTGTCTTAGCTATGGATTATCCAAGTCGTATTTTGGAAGAACCCTACACAAAGGGTCTTATTGAAGGTTTTCTTATTCAACATAAGAATTTCCATCTCTCCCACCTTTTATTTGCCGATGATATATTACTGTTCTCTACTGCCGATGAGACCAAACTCCAGAATCTTTATTTACTACTAAAGTCTTTTGAACTAACTTCTGGCCTCAACATCAATATCCAAAAGTCCTCATTTTCCGGTATCAATATACCAGTTGAATATCTCCCCTATCTAGCTAGAAGATTACCCAATTATTTCTCTTCCGATTAATTATTTGGGATGCCACTGTGAGGTAATCCAAAGGCTTCATCTTTTTGGGATCCGATAATCGAGCGAGTTCACAGGAAATTTGAACGTTGGAAATATTCTTACATATCAAAAGGTGGTCACCTAACTTTCATTCAATCGGTTCTAAGCAGTTGCCAACTTATTACCTATCGATCTTCAAAGCCCCCACTTAAGTTACTAAAGCACTTGAGAAGCTTATGAGGGACTTCCTTTGGGAAGGTACCAGCGATAAAGGAGGATCTCATCTTATTAGATGGAACATTGTCACTCTCCCCGAGTCACAAGGCGGTCTTGGCATTACAAGTATTAGCATCACAAACAAGGCTCTGCTTACAAAGTGGTTATGGCGTTTCTTCAATGAAAATAACAACCTATGGGTTTCTTTGATTTCAGCTAAATATGTACAACATCTTCCAGTGATACTTCCCACCACTTGCAAATTCAGTAGCTCAAAAGCTCCTTGGTCCCGTATTATAAAAATGACGGACATTTTTCACAGAACGACTACATGGGAAGTTGGCAATGATAGAGATTTGTATTTCTGGTATCATAATTGGATCGGCAACGGGCCCCTGTACCCAGCTAAACCCAGATTTTATGCTCTCTCTGACAAAAAAACTCTCTCTGTTTCTAAAGCTTGGCAATTTGGTTGTTGGAATTTCCTCCCTCACCGTCCTATGCTTGATAGGAGCTGAAAATTTGGGCCATTTTTACATCTTCTTTCAAACAGCCCTTTGATTCTAAAGGCCCTGATAAAATCATTTGGAGAGCTATTTCCAATGGAACATTTTCTGTACAGGATATGAAATCCCTCCTATCATAACCATCACAAACTGATCAATCAGTTTTCTTTGACAACTTTTGGAGTCTCTTCATTCCGAAAAAATGCAAATTATTTCTTTGGTGCCTTCTCCACAGAGGTCTGAAAAACAGCAGATAAGATACAAGCTCGGTTTCCATCAATGGTAAGCTTTCCAAATCGGTGTGTTCTATGCTATCAAAATGGTGAATCCTTAGATCACTTATTTCTTCATTGTCCATTCACTACTGCTGTTTGGCTGCACATCCTAAATATTTTTCAGATACAAATTACTTTCCCCAGAACTATTGACAAATTTATTACCGAGCTTTTGTCAAAACCTCTCAAAAGCCAGCGCGATATCCTTTGGAGTAACGCCATTGGATCTCTTATGTGGAACCTATGGTTGGAACGTAACAACTGCATTTTTTCGAAGATTATTAGATCTAAGGCTTCGCTTTGGGAGAACATCAATATAAATATCTCATCTTGGTTCTCCAAATCAAATCATTCTTGTAATTATTCTATAGCTACCATTTCCTCTAATTGGACAGCCTTTTTTTAGGCTCCTCCTTTTTGTATGTATGTTTCTCACATACCTCTTAATGAAATGGTACCACTTTCTCGAAAAAAAAGATATATTATTGATATAACTATGATATCTATTGATTTAACTTGGGAAATTGGGGTTTTTGACCCCACCAATAGTTCAAATTGGATAAATGAACACCTTTTAAACAAACCTAATTTTTGACCCCAACTTCCCTTAATTTTAACCTCTCCCCAAGCCAATTTACCATAGTACCCTCATGTTTAAAAATGAAGGGAACTCCCTCCAAGTAAAACCCTAAACCCCATCTCGGACGTTTGCTTTGTCCTAAATCCCTAAACCCCATCCCGAATTGAACGTTATCTCGGACGTTGGACGAGTCATCCATCCCGGACCTTACGCTTCCAAGACTTTCTCTTCCATTGTTTTGCACTACGAAGTCATCGATCGCAAGGTTAGTGGTCAGGTAGATTATAACAAAATTTTTAAAAACATTTGTTGTTCTGATATCATTATCGGCGCTATCTGAAGCAGCCATGTAGATCTAGGGTCATTTTCATGTTGTGCTTGCACGACTGAGAAATTTGGGGAAAAATCAATCTCGGATTCAATCTCGTATTCAATCCCGGATGAATTTGGTTCGGGATAGAGTTCGGGATTGAATCCGGGATCGAATCCGGGATCGAGATGACGTTTTGAATTCCATCTCGGATGTTTGTCCCGGATCGATATCAATCCCGGATGAGGCTGGAATTCCTTTCATCCCGAAGGCGAAATGGTCCGGGATAAGGTCCGGGATGGAAGACAGAATTCTGCTTCATAGTCTCCTTCTTCTGACTCTCCCAACGGGTCATATGATTCATCACTTTCATCTTGATTATCATTCCATAATCCCGGCACATTCCAATCACATACCCTGTCATCTCCTAGGTTACATAGAACAACATCTGATTCCAATGGTGTTAAACCCGCTATATCATGACCTAAATGCCCGTAATACGGGTGTGGTTGTTGGGAAGAAGAGGGGTTCGATGATGAGGAAGGAAATGAATGTATCGAATGTGTGGGTCTCTATAATGGGGAATACAAGCTGTGGGCATACAACTCGAGGATACGTTTGGCCTACATGATATGGGAAAGAAGGCATGTACGTTTCATTCTCATGTGTCTGCTTTGGCGTAGTAGATAGGTATATAAGCAATTCAGATAATCCTCACCAATTAAAAAAAAATTCAGGTCATCGTCATCAGTTATCTCCATTACACAAACTTTAGTTTTAAAATGATATATGCGTCTAATTATAATATCGAATTGAAGGGGGTTTATATTACTCAATCTATACACGTGACCTAGAAATTCTCTGTATGTGGTTGTACTATCCACTGTCAATCCTCTCGTGCGACCACCAACGTAATCTTTTTCACTATCATTCATTCTCCACCAAATGTTATGAAAACACGAGGCATCTGCAAATAGATAAAATCAAGTGAGATAAGAATATCGTCCAAAAAAAGTGGTAAAAAAAATAACAAAATACATGTCATCCCGGACCGTCTCGGACCAGTCTTGGTCCGAGACATATCCCGGACCACAGTGCTTCGAGATTGGTCCGGGATGTATCCCGGTTCACTCCCGAACCATCTTTCGATCCGGGATTGAACCTGGATTTGTCCGGGATTGAACATTCAATGCCAGATCTCGAAGCTTCAATCTCGGAACAATACTTGTTTGGGATACTGACTGCATTTTTTTTTTTTTTCAAGAAGCCAAGTGAAAATGTATGAATGGAAAATATTTCAAATCATTTCAGAAATTTAATGTTAACGTACCTCTAACTCTTCAAATGTGAAAATGGTAGGACAACGATTTTAGATAGTGTGGGGACAATGATCAAACACATGGCAATGTTTTTTCTCGGATTTTAAAAAACGTGATATGTGAGGAGTTTGGATGGTGTGAAAATTTTGGACTATTTTAAATTCCAAACATAAGTAAAATATGAGGTTAAAAGTTTGGTGTGAAATGGTTGGGTGGAAGTTAATGGGAAGTTAATGCATCATAAATAAGGGTATATTCGTCTTTTCACTAAAGGTGGGTTCAAAATTAAGTAGGGTGGAGTCAAAAATTAGGTTTTTTTAAAACGGGTTCATTTATCCAATTTGAACTATCGGTGGGTAAAAAACCTCAATTTCCCATATAACTTCTTATATGACTATATGATTTATGATTGATTTTACCACTAATATATATCTCTAATATATATTTGATATATCTTTGATTTACCATTGATATACCTTAACTATGATATCTACTTATGTAAATATGATATATGTGTGTTGATATATACTTGTGATATAATTCATGATGCACCATTGATCTAACCACTCATATATCACTGATATTACCAATGATTTCAAATATATTACATTTGATATGTGTTTTGATATACTACTAATCTATCTACTAATTTTTTCAATGGCGTTGGTACTGAGTTTTTTTTATATATATATATACTATGTAAAGCATTTTGAATTTAATCATATGTTAGCCAATTTATTAATAATGTGTGATATCATAGTGATTTACCGTTGATTTAGTACATATATAGCTATGATATATGTCTGATATATAGTGTATATACAACGATTTCATTTCTTTGTTTGTACCATTGTTTTCATTGAAAAAAAAAAAGATGTGGATATATTAGCATTATATCAACACACAAATATCACAGTATATATTAGATATTAATAGTTATATTATCAGTAGTAAATCAGAATTATATGAAGTATATATCAGATATATATTAGTAGTAATCAAATATATATCAAATTTCTAAATTTAATATCGTAAAAAACAAAAGAAATAGGAATAAAAAAATCAGAGAAATAGATCAATTGTCAATGGCGTTCCAACTCCATTATATGCGCCATAAAATCCAATTTCATCTCCAATTCAAAGTTTGATCATCTCATTCTCCAATTCCTCACTCAAATCAGTCTCCCCGTCGGGTCCTCCTGTTCATCGCCCACCATTCTCCTCTTCCAAAAACTTTATCAAATTCTCCGCGGTCTGCCGCTACTCATCCAAGCTCATCTTCAACACCATCAATCCCCCCACTATCGACTGATTATCCACTATTTCCTTTCCTCACGAGCTGCCGCTCCTCTGTTTAATAATCTCCCTCCTCCAATTCCATCCTCGTCCTCATCGCTATCGATTTCATCGATGGAAGACGCGCTGCAGTTTTCCAAGTTGAATTCTCTTCAACGCTTGCAAAACATGATGCACGTCCTTGTGGACTCCGCTTGGAATTTCAGGGTCACCGACTTCGATCCGTCGTTACCCTTTGACTGGTACCGGACTTTGGGAGGGTTCTTGCCGTCGAAGGCTTCAACCCACCATGGATCCCTCGTCCGAGAAATCTGAAAAAGGGTGTTAAAGTCATAATAATAAAAAATTACAAAATCAGAATTCTAATATTTTGCTATATTTTGAAAATTTAAAAGTTGGTGACATATTTTGAAATAAAATAAAATAGTTTACTGTCCAAATACATTACTCATAAAATAATTTAAAAGTAAAAAACAATAGTCTTTTTATTATGTCATCAGAATGCTCTCTACCGGTAAGAGGGAAATTTCCTAAAAATAATATTCAACCTAACTTATTATTAAGGATCAAATTACACCATCTTATTATTAAGAGTAATAATGAACCTACTGGTGTTTCGCTGTAGAGATCTGAACTTTGAGCTCCAAAAGGCTCTTCAAAAATAATCCACTCATGATTAATCATAGCCATGAAAAACTGTAATGTTTCTTCCCCTAAATTCCAAAGCTCTTCCAATTATGATAAAGGTTCTTTTCCACTTTTGGAATCTTATTAATTAAGGAAAAATTATGCATTCTTTTGTTTGTTTTGTTTTTCACGGGAAGCTCTCATTTAATATGTAACTGCCTTCTATATTTAAAATCAACTTCCTGAACCACACATCTGCAGAAAATTAATTGTTCATTTCTAAGAACTGCACCCACAAATAGAGTTTCTAAAGAACAACAAAAAAAGGAGGGCCACATTCATAATCCCAATGAAAAAACAACTGTCAATCCAAGTCACTAAACAGCCTCAATCATGTTATATTTAAAAAGAATCTTATTGCATGATATATATGTTATTACTCCATGCAAATCAGTCTAAGCACCGCTCAATTCAAAAAATTTAATTTTGATCGGCGACCGTGTACAACCATCCAATCATTTATCATATTCATAACAGTTTTGCGCCCGCATTCGAGCACCCCACGAGGACCGATCCCTCCGGAGATCAGCGGACCGCCGTTGGAGCTCAATAATCTGCCACTGCCACACGCTTTTGTCTCCCTCAAAGCTCCTTCCACGCGGGGGGAAACTCTCCAGCCCCATCACGGAGTCGTCGTACTCTCGTCTCAGAAACGGGTCTGAGAGCGTCTTGTAAGCAGCATTGAGCCGAACAAAAATCCTGGTGAACTGCTCCTCATGGAGGGGTCACCGCAAACGTCGGGATGATACGGCAAGGCCATGGCCCTATAAGCCCTCTTTATCTCCTCACTACTCGCGCCGCTCCGCCGCTCACGAAAGCAACTTGTAGTAGTAATCGGTGGCCGCCGCAGGGAACGCCACTGCAGGGGGGGCGGCAGCGGCTCGTTTGGCGGCTGCCCTTCATCCCTAGAGGAATAGAGCAAATGGGGCAGTGTTACTTGGAGAAACCAAACATTGGGGTTTAGGGTTTTTTAGGGTTTGGGGAATAATTGGAATGATGGGATTCAAATGATGGAGAAATGGGTGTTTATAGGGAAGAAAAAAGGAATCTTTGGTTGAAGTTCGCGGAAGGCTCGTGGAGGGTTTAGAGCATGGAGACAAAGGGAGTTGCGGT